>NC_133756.1:51739966-51810400 GCF_036562045.2 Rhinolophus sinicus | reverse complement strand
AAGAATAAAATACCTAGGAATAAACTTAACCAAGGATGTGAAAGACCTATATGCTGAAAACTATAAGACATTTTTGAAAGAAATTGAAGAAGACACAAAGAAATGGAAAGACGTTCCGTGCTCATGGATTGGAAGAATCAACATAGTTAAAATGGCCATATTACCCAAAGCAATATACAGATTTAATGCAATCCCCATCAAAATCTCAATGGCATTTTTTAAAGAAATGGAACAAAAAATCATCAGATTTGTTTCGAACCACAAAAGACGCCGAATAGCCAAAGCAATCTTAAGAAAAAAGAACAATACTGGAGGTATCACACTTCCTGACTTTGGCTTATACTACAGGGCTACAATAATAAAAACAGCATGGTATTGGCAGAAAAATAGACACATAGACCAATGGAATAGAATTGAGAACCCAGAAATAAAACCACATAAATATGGACAGATAATTTTTGACAAAGAAGCAAAAAACATACAATGGAGCAAAGACAGCCTCTTCAATAAATAGTGCTGGGAGAATTGGATATCCACGTACAAAAGAATGAAACTGGACTGCTATCTGTCACCATGTACCAAAATTAATTCAAAATGGATCAAAGACTTAAGCATAAGACCTGACACAATAAACTGCATAGAAGAAAACATAGGTACTAAATTTATGGACCTTGGGTTCAAAGAGCATTTTATGAATTTGACTCCAAAGGCAATGGAAGTAAAAGATAAAATAATCGAATGGGACTATATGAAACTTAAAAGCTTCTGCACAGCAAAAGAAACCATCGACAAAATAAAGAGGCAACCAACTGAATGGGAGAAGATTTTTGCAAACAGTGCCTCCGATAAGGGGCTAATATCCAAAATGTACAAGGAACTCATGCAACTCAACAACCAAAAAACAAACAACCCAATTGAAAAATGGGCAGAGGACCTGGAGAGACATTTCTCCAAAGAGGACATACAAATGGCAAATAGACATATGAAAAAATGCTCAACATCACTAATCATCAGAGAAATGCAAATCAAAACCACAATGAGATATCACCTCACCCCAGTCAGAATGGCTATCATCAACAAGACAAATAGTAACAAGTGTTGGAGAGGCTGTGGAGAAAAAGGAACCCTCATACACTGTTGGTGGGAATGCAGACTGGTACAGCCATTATGGAAGGCAGTGTGGAGTTTCCTCAAAAAATTACGAATAGAATTACCATATGACCCAGCAATCCCTCTCCTGGATATCTACTCAAAAAATCTGAAAACATTTATCCATAAAGACACGTGCGCTCCAATGTTCATTGCAGCTTTGTTTACAGTGGCCAAGACATGAAAACAACCAAAATGTCCTTCGATAGATGAACAGATAAAGAAGTTGTGGTGTATATACACAATGGAATACTCTTCGGCGGTAAGAAAAGATGATATAGGAACATTTGTGACAACATGGATGGATCTTGAGAGTATGATGCTAAGCGAAATAAGTCAGACAGAAAAAGCAGAGAACAATGTGATTTCACTGATATGTGGTATATAAACCAAAAATAACAAAAGAACAAGACAAACAAATGAGAAACAGAAACTCTTAGAAACAGACAATAGTTTAGTGGTTACCAGAGGGTAAGGGGGGTTGGGGGGTGGGAGATGAGGGTAAGGGGGATCAAATATATGGTGATGGAAGGAGAACTGACTCTGGGTGGTGAACACACAATGGGATTTATAGATGATGTAATACAGAATTGTACACCTGAAATCTACATAATTTTACTAACAATTGTCACCCCAATAAATTTAAAAAAAAAGAAGATTGTTTATTTTCTGTACAATAGTATAACAGAGAAAGCATCTTCCTCATTTTCATTCCTTTTTTTCAAATTATTCTGTGCACATGCATTTGATAACCAGATTTTCAATTATGACAGGCTAGGTATGGAGAAAAAAACCTTCCTCCTAGAAAACACCTACACATGCAATTTCCAAAAGAAATATTACTAACATTTTGAAATGTATAGCTAAGTTCACAGTATCATAAGTTCCCAGGAATCAAACATAAAAAACTTGAAGGAAATCATGGTAGTAAGTAGAATCTGAAGCTGTGACCGCCCTGAGGGCATGTGCCAATCTTGGTGTCAGTATCTTTGACTCTTTATGGCCAAAAGAAGATTAGAGGATGCAGTCTTCGAACTGACATAGGTAGATTTTTCTAATCAGAAACTTAGAATAAATTAGAGAATGTTAAGGACTTCCAGAAAAGGATAGACTAATAAATATCTGTCTACAGCAGAAGAAAAATTGAGTTTGGACTACCTTAGTATTTAAAAATAAAACCTTTCCTTCTCCTGGGTTTTGGATTTAATCTACATTATAAATGTGGTTTAGGAAACTACTTAAATTGGGCTGGAGTTGGTGGAGCGCCGGAGCACCTAGCAGCAGCAAGTGCTTTTTGTAAGGCTGTCTTCAACTTGGATTCAGAGAATTCCCACAGATACAGCCAGAGAAACATGGAGCCAAAGTGCAAGCTCAAAAAAGGGTCCAATCCCTCACAAGCAAGAGACATTGAAAGCAACAAACAGCAGAAAGACCCACAAGGAGTCTATACATTGTAGGTTTGAACTCACGTTATAAAATGAAATGTTTACACTGTTTAAAAATACAAGAGAGACTAGAAAAATTAGCAAGAAACAATACGCCATAAAATACTATCAGGCAGATTTTGAAAAAAACAAAAAGTAAAAAAGTTTATCTTGACTGGATAATATAGTTAACCTTGACATTTAAATGAGAAAATAAGATAATTCTGGAAAAAGCAATTGTGAAGATAGTTATAAATAAATTACAAATATAGTATAGAGAAACAAAGATCTGGTAATATGAAAGGCATAAAGATTGACTCAGAAGATCTAATTTGCCTTCCAATGAAAAAGAAGCACAGTATTCAAAGAAATAATAAGTGGAATTTTCCAGAATTGACAAATGACATGAATATTCAGCTTAAAAAGTTACTGTGAATCCTAAGCAAAACGAATGAAAAGGAATTCCTACTTAGATATATCATAGTATAACAAGGACACGGATATGATATCAAAGCGGCCAAAGACAAATGATACGTTCCTTAAGAAGGAGTGAATCATACGTCAATGAGTTTTTCAACAATATGAGATCAGAATATCTATAGAGTGTTTGGAAAAAATAACTGCCAACCTGGGTTTTATTCCAAACTAAACAATTTTGGAGCTGTCCGGATAAAATAAAGACATTTTCAGACATGCAAAAACAGAGGCAGTTATTTCAAAAAGAAATTCTCAGTAAAGGTGCTTTCAAAAGGCAACATTCAAGATCAAGTAGATGATTCTGGAAGGAAGGATTGGGGTGCACGTAAGTAACCGAGGACAAAGATAAGACCAAACATATGGGTACATGTAAACATATATAATAGGACTTCAAGTGCTTTTTTTTGCCATTTCCTGGAGTTTTAACAGAGGAAGGCTCTAAAAAGTGTAAACCATAGTGGAAATGCCACTATACTTAATCTTCTGAGATTGTGAAACTTCTCTGTGAGTCTTCCTTAAGACTCTCAAACTCTATCAAATCTCAACTCTTGTGTATATCAAAACAGGTGAAGAGACTAATCAGAGGAGATTAGTAGTGGAAAATTCCACTGGAGAGAGTTATTGGTGTGTTGCTATCCCTGTTCCATTTTTCCTCACACCTTCCCCATACCACTATGAGGGATATTGCTTGCCCTCCCCTTCCATAAGTCAAGTATAGTTAGAACTTCATAGATCTTCTTAATAGCTAACATGCACTCCCTGGAGTTTGGGGATACTAAGATTTGTGCCTGAGTCATGTGTAAAAACATCTAAAAGTCAGAGGCTGGTTGAAGTGGTTTGTGGCAACAGAGGGAAGGGAGAGGATTGGAGCTGGGAGCAGTCTGCCTTTCCAGGTGAGGGAGGTAGAATTAAGTTGGATCCTTAAGCCATATATAAAAATTGACTCAAAATATATTAAAAATCTAAACATAAGACCAAAAACTATATAACTTCTAGAAGAAAACATAAAGGAAAGCTTCATGACATTGGATTTGGCAATGATATCTTTAATATGAGACCAAAGCACTGGAAACAAAAGCAAAAATAGACAAATGGGAAATCCATGATGGCAGAGTAAAGAAGCACTGTGCCTGCTTCCTTCCATGGACACATTAAAATTACAACTAAATTATACAATGATCAACCTGGAGAACCATCTGAATTCTGGCTGAACAGAAGTTTTATAACTAAGGATATAAAGAAGGAGCCATGTCGAGACTGTAGGAGGAGCAGAGACTCAGAACTGGCTAACCCCTAACCTCCATGTGGTGGTTGAGAAACGGAAGGGATATCTCAGCCACGGAGTTTCCTCCCAGAGGAGCAAAGGACCCCAGCCCCACACTGGACTCCACAGCCCAGACTACTGTTGCTGGGAAGATGAACCCCCACAACATCTGGCTGTGAAAAACAGTGAGAATTCCAACCGTCCAGGAGGGATGGGAAACCCAGGCATCCTCTTAAAGGGCCCAAGCACAGACTCACTCCCAGGCACTCACACTGGGCTCCAGCAGAGCGACTAGACACTCAGGGGGTGTTGGAGACATACGGGAAGCAGACTGAGTTGTGTAGTTTCAGGGCAAAGGCAGGAGGACATGGCCATTTTCCCTGTGATGGTTCCTGCTCCTGTGCAGAAGGCAGGCAGGTGCCACCTTTGCTGTATTCAGCCCACCCCCTGATTTGGCTGTTTTGCTTACAGCCAAATCTAAATCTGACTGGTCTGGGGAGCTCCAAAGCTCTACCCTACTGGCTCACTGGGACCCCACCCAACCCACTGCCCCCAACACCAGAAGCATTTTCTCCAAGAGCAGCCAGCTCAGACTAATTGCACTCTTTCTTGGAAAACTATCAGAGCACGACAAACCTCAAGTGTCGGCAGCTGGCCTCAGTGTTCTCTGAGACTTCTGCTGAGTAGCTTCAGGCTCAGTACTGGACCGAACCAGAATTTACATTAACCTGGTGACCACAACTCTTCCCATTCTAGAGACTCCCTGAGACCCTGCCTCACCCAACTTGCATACAGCACAAGGGTTTATCAGTGGCTGAACTATAAGGGAGCTGGCAGGTGACAGTAGGCCTTGGGGTATCCTGGCATTTTGCAGAGCTACCCCTAGCCTGGTACTGGTGTCAGACATCCTTGGTTCACGGTGTGGCTCTCCCATGTGCATCCAGGGTTAGCACAGGCAGCAAACAATTACGGATCAATTTGTAGCTCTTACCAGCTAATCCCTGACTAGTCACAGGCAGTGGGTGACCTGGGCCTGCACCAGAGCCCCTCACAAGATGCCCCAGGACCAACATACTTGGAGGTTGGCTTCAGATAAGAGCCGAGCACCAATTAATTAGTCCCACAAGCAGCACACACAAAGGGCAGTCTTAACAGGCACCAGAGTCCGCTGGGGCACATCCCACTCAGTGAGGTAAGCCTCCTGCACAGCAGCCTGTAAGCTGTGGACATGGCGAAACCCCACAGCCAATCAGCCCAAGGGTCAATCCCACCCACTGACATGCCAACAGCAACCAAGGCTCAACTATAACATCAGGGCACACACAACCCACACAAGGAACACTCCTGGAGCACCCAGAACAGGTGACCAGGGAAACTGTGCCACTGGGCCCCACAGGGCACCTACTACATGAGGCCATCTGGCCAAGACTGAGGGACATGGCACATCAACCTAATTCATAGAAACAAATAGAGAAGCAGCCAAAAGGAGGAAACAAAGAAATACATCCCAAATGAAAGAACAGGAGAAAAGTCCAGAAAAAGAACTAAACTAAATGGAGGAAAGCAACCTACCAGAGACAGAGTTTAAAACAATGGTTAAAGGGATGCCCAAGGAACTTAATGAGAACTTCTACAAAGAGATAACAAGCATAAAAAATTGACATAGAAGCCATACAAAGAAACAGTCAGAAGTGAAGAATATAATAACTGAAATGAAGAATGCACTAGAAGGAATCACCAGCAGACTAAATAAAGCAAAGGACCGAATCAGCAATTTGAAAGACAAGGTAGCAGAAAACACCCAATCAGAATAGCAAAAAGGAAAAAAAAATCCAAAAAAATTAGGATAGTTTAAGAGGCCTCTGTGACAACATCAAACATAACAACAGTCAAAGGGTACCAGAGGAGAAGAGAGAAAGCAAGGGATTGAGAACCTATTTGAAGAAATAATGACTGAAAACTTCCCTAACCTGGCAAAGGAAACATACATACAGGTCCAGGAAGTGCAGAGAGTCCCAAACAAAATGAACTCAAACAGGCCCACACAAATACACATCATAATTAAAATGGCAAAGGTTAAAGACAGACAGAATCTTAAAAGCCACAAGAGAAAGGTAAGTAGTAACTTATAAGGGAGCTCCCATAAGATTGTCAGCTGATTTCTCAACAGAAATTTTGTGAGCCAGAGGGATTGGCACAAAATTTCAACCTCATGAAAAAGTAAGGACCTACAACCAAGATTACTCTACCCAATAAGGTTATCATTAGAATTGAGGGACAGAGGAAGACCTTCCCAGATAAGAAAAAGTTAAAGGAGTTCCATCACGAAACCAATATTATAAAGAATGTAGAGGGACTTCTTTAAGATGGAAAAAAAAAAAAAAGATCAAAATTATGAATAATAAAATGGCAATAGCTACATATCTATCAACAAGTACTTTCAATGTAAATGGATTAAATGCTCCAATCAAAAGACATAGGAGAGCTGAATAGATCAGAAAACAAGATGCTTACATATGCTGCCTACAAGAGACTCATTTCAGATTGAAAGACATACACAGATGGAAAGTAAAGGGGTGAAAAATATGTTTCATGAAAATGGAAATGAAAACAAACAAAGAACAACAACAACAAAACAAAAAACGCTGCTGTAGCAATACTTATACCAGACAAAATAAACTTGAAAACAAAGGCTCTAACAAGAAGCAAAAAGGACCCAGTAATCCCACTTCAGAGTGTTTATCTGAAGAAACCCAAATGCTCCTTCAAGGGGTCATGTGCCTCCATATGTTCATTGCAGCATTGTTTACAATAGACAAGATGTGGAGGTAGCCTGGGTGTCTGTCGATGGAAGAATGGATAAAGAGGAGGTGGTACATATGTACAATGGAATATTGCTCAGCCATGGAAAGGAATGGGTTCTTGCCATGTGTGGACTTGAAGGGAATTGTGCTGAGTGGAGTGTCAGACAGAGAAAGACAGATGCAATAAGATTTTGCTCATATGTGGAATCTAAAGAACAAAATAAACAAACAAGACAGAAACAAACTCATAGATCCAGACAACATTTTGATGGTTGCCAGATGGGAGGAGGGGGTTGAGGATGAGTGCAAAAGAGGAAGGGCTTAAGAAGTACAACTTGACTGTTACAAAGTAGTCATAGGAATGTAGGGTACAGCATAAGGAATATAGTCAATAATATTGTAATAACTATGTATGGTGTCAGATGGGTATGAGATTTCTTAGGCTGATAGGGAGTTTGGGAGGCAGTGTGTTAAAGGTGAAGGGAGTAAGAATTACAAACTGGTAGTGACAAGATAGTCGTGGGGATATAAAGTAAAACATAGAAAATATAGTTAATATGGTAATAAGTATGTATAGTACCAGGTGAATACTAGCTAGACTAGTCAGGGGGATCATTTTTTAAATTATACAATTGACTAACCACTATGCTGTACATCTGAAATTAATATAATATTGAACGTTAAGTGTAATTGAACATTTTAAAAGGGGCAGGGGAAACTGAAGAGGAATAAGAGTTTCAAATCTCCAGGTATAAAACACGTAAGTTATGGGGATGTAACATACAGCATGGGGAACATAGTCAATAATATTGTGATAGCATGATACGGTGTCAGAATGATTGCTGGACTTACCATGGTGATCACTTCTTTAGGTATATAAATGTCGAATAACTATGGTGTACACCTGAAACTAATATAATGTATGTTAGCTATATTTTAATAAAACCTTAAAAAATAAAATAAATTGAAAAATAGACAAATGGGACTACATCAAACTTTAAAACTTCTGTGCATCAAAGGAAACAATCAACACAGTAAAAAAGCACTTATGCAATGAGAGAAAATATTTGAAAATCACATATCTGATAGGGGACAAATATTCAGAATATATGAAGAACTCCTATGATTCAAAACAACAAAAACAAATAACTGTTTAAAAAATGGTCAAAGGAGTTGAATACACATGTATTGAAAGAAGATATATAAATGGCCAACAAGCATATGACAAGATGCCAATATCACTGATCATTAGAGAAATGCAAATCAAAACTACAATGAAATATCACTTCACACCTATTAGGATGGTTACTATCCAAAAGGAAAAAAAAAAGGAAAGAAGAAAATAACAAATATTGGTGAGGACATGGAGTAACTGGAACTGTAGTGAAATGTAAGTGGTAGTGGAAAATGATGCAGCTGCTATGGAAAACTGTAAGGATTTTTCCTCAAAAACTTACAAACGGAGTTACCATCCATCACTGCCTGGCCAGGTGAGAGGGGCCGGCTCCCACCCCGGGCTGCGGTTGCTGGCTGCAAGCGAGCGCTGCTGAGGCGGGCTGGGCTGGCGGGCGGTCAGCGCTCTGCTCCACGCGGGAAGGGGCAGGACGACCACTGCAGCACCGCCTCGGCAGTACTGGGCGCCGCTAGCGACCGTGGCCGGCGGCCGGGCCCTTGGGCTCCGTTTCCCAGGCCGGACCTAATCGGTGCCTGGGTGGGGAAACGAGCAGCTGGGTTCCCTGGCCCCGGGCCTCCTCCGGCCAGGACGACAGGGGCAGGGGACAGCCTGTGCCAGTGCTGGGTCACAGCAAGCCCCAGGCGGCCGTGCCCGTGCGACCTCTTGCGCTGCATCAGCGCACAAGGCACGCGGGTGGGGAGTCCCATCTGTGGGGAGCGCCCGCCCCACGGTACCCGCCTGCTGAGGATGCCCAAAGAAGGACGTGGCAGCACGCTCTGTGGAAAAGCCGCCGCCACCTAAGGAGAATCCTTGCACGAAAAAGTCTTTTCAGCCCCTGTCCCCTGTCGGATCTGTGCCATCGCCGCCCTCACTGGAATGAGAGAGAGCTCAGTTACCCAAAAATTGTAAAAGCAGGAAAACTCAAGACAAAGAAATCCAACAAGGCTAGTGATTTCAGCGATATGGTGAACTGGCCAATACCACGTGAATTCGTGAACACTGGATAGCAGAGTGTCATCAACCAAGGAAGTAAGAAGCCACGAAATAAAAGAGAAAGAGAAGACAAAGTTGAGAAGTAACAGCGAGAGCAAAGAAAGCTGCGAAGCAAAATTAGATGGTCCTGGTGAAAATGTCAGTGAGGACGAGGCTCAGTCCAGCGATCAACAAAAGCGAGCTAATAAGCGCAAGTGAGTGGGTACCACGCCACTTACATGATGTATAAGAAAGACCTGAGCCCCAGAACAGCTCCAGATGTCAACCTGAAGCAAAGAAATCATCACGTAACAATGGGAGAAATGATGCACGAAGTTGGAGGCGTGAGAGAGAAAAGAGAGATGATCAAGACCAAGTTTCCAGTGTGAGAAGCCAGGGTGGTAATATCCGAGGTTCCTTTAGAGGCCAATGAAGAGACGGACGGAGGTCTAGGAAGAGCACAAAGCAGAAGAAATCCTCTGTGTATGACATTTTTTGTTTTGTTAAATTGGATAAACTTTGGAAAAAGTTATTTTTTCCCGCTACCTCATATAATGCTTTAATTTATTTGCCTGATAATAAAGGTGGGTTTATATTTGTTATCCCTTGATAAAACGAAAAATGGAGTTACCATATGGTCCATAAATTCTACTACTGTCCAAAAGAACTAAAAGCAGGATCTCAAACACATATTTGCACACCCGTGTTCACTGCAGCATTATTCAGTCAAGACGTAGAAGCAAGCCATGTCGACAGATGAACAAATAAAGAGGATGAGGTAAATACAGACAATGGAACGTTACTCAGCCTTAAACAAAGGAAATCTTGTCACATGCCACAACATGAATTAACCATGAAGACATTATTTTAAGTGAAATAATCCAGTATTTGATGATTCCACTTACATGAAGTATCTACGATAGTGAAACTCAAAAAAACAAATTCAATAATGGTTGCCAAGAGTGGGGTAGAAAGATAATGAAGAATTGTTCAGTGGACACAGAGTTTCCGATTTGCAAGAAAAAAGCTCTAGAGATCTGTTGCACAACAACGTGAATATACTTAACATTTCATTACATGTAATCTTATACCAAAATAGTTAAGATGGTAAATTTGATGTTACTTTTTTTAAAACTACAATTACACAGAAAAGAAAGAAAAATAATAATGCTATTAGTATACTTAATAAATAAAATTCTAAAAAGGGGTTTTAAATAAGTAGAGCACTAATCCATACTCAAAAATGAAAGCAATTAGCTGAAAATACACCTATAAGTCAGTTTATATTTGTCTATTATATCCACTATAATCCCAATTCTGCAAGATCTTCACACAGTGATCCTAATTTTCACTGAGAAGAAGTGGTTGGTAAGAGTAGGCAAAACAATGCACTGGAAAAGAATTTGCTATATTATTCAAACAAATTATAAATACTAGTCATATAAAGGGGTGGTACGGAGTTTATTAGGATAGACAACAGAACAGAATAGGTGGTTGAAAAATTTACATATGAAAAAGAACAACTGTCAGGCCATTTAAAAAAAAAAAAAATCCAATGTATTTCCTATCACTGACATCAAAATAAATTCCTCATGGGTAAAATTTCAAATGTCCCAATATGAGATCTTGAGACTAGCTACCTCAGTAATCAGTGCTCCTCCCTCACTTTCTTGTGCATTCCTTTGCTTTTATTATTTCAGTGCAAGTCAGTCTCACCCACTAGATTAAGCCGTGTAGGGCAGTGACTATGTCTAAGTAATCTTCACACACTCCCTCAGCACGTTAGCACAGTGCTGTGCGCACAGGACATATGCTCTCTATGCAAACTCATACACATTGCACATTGTGTTTCTAACTTGCTGGTCTTCCCTCCATTGTAAATGCCACTCAGTGACCCCAGTTAAATGAATTCCTGCTGGGGAGAACCGTAGAGCATGCTGCATGGAGTTCTTCATGTGAAAAGCAGCTTAATATAAAAACATTCCACCCTTGGAATTCAGAATCTGGACAACAGTTGAAACCGCTCAGCACATATACATATATGAATTTTTAATGTAATAATACTAACATGCAAATTAATTTAATCTGTGACATTCTTCTAGCATAAGTATTCTAGAGACTTCAATTCCAAGTATGTTGAAAAGTGAGGAACTATAGCTTCCTCATACTTGGCATTTAAAACAAAAAGTCCCTAGAAAATTGTCCAAACAGCCGGAAACAAAATGCACAAAAACTATACAAAATCATTGTATAAACAGGAAGGAGCTGTTTTTTTTTTTTTCTTTTTTAACATCAGGTTTATTTCTGAGAAACTAAGAGCTTGTTCTTGCTTTCACTTTCAACTGATATGTGTTTGATAAAAATGCTTTCAAGTTGTCCTTAACTGACTCAAGATATTCCCTACTCGAGAGAAAAAGAAGAGCCAGAAACTTAATTTATAAAAGGACCAATCAGGCTGTCATAGTTGGGAAAGACCTGCAGCATGAGAGTGTTTCAGTCTACTTTTGTAAACACAGAGCCATGGAAGAGCCTAACTTAACCTGCCTTTTTTAACACACTGACACATCATCTGAGGAAATTCCAAATCAACCAACTATCAGGGCTTTGTGGCCCAATGAACTGCTATTAGAAAACCATTAAACATCTTTAAGCTGCGTTTACTGGTGTGTAAAATACAAATAACACCTACATTGTAAGCATGTGCTGAAGAATAAATTAAATGTAATGAATAACACCTGTCAGGAATTTAGAACCCCAGGGGAGCTTAGATTTCTTACAAGTTTGGTGATTGTGTCACCAGGGACCTGAGCACACATGGTTTAGACCCACACACTACACAGCAGAAGGCAATGGTAAACCACTGCTGCATTTTCTTTTCCGGTTCTTTTCTCTCTCTCTCTCTCTCTCTCTCTCTCTCTCTCTCTCTCTCTCTCTCATTTTACTGAACTGAATAAAATAAAGCGAATGCTTTTATCGAAGTATCCAACAAGAAACTGATCACACACCAACACAAGACATGCTGATAACTATCAGTGACTGGCACAGAAAAACAGGAAGTAAAGCAGAATCAAATGTTGGGAAATTTGGATGAGGGGTCAGAAACGAAACAAAAGATCAGCTCATGAATTTCTGTAAAACAACTTGCCCATCACAGACACATACTTCAGACAACCAAACAGACGACTGTATATATACGTGGACATCACCAGATGGTCAATCTAGAAATCAGATAGACTACGTATGTAATTGAACGCAGGAGGCGGAGAAGCTGTATTCTCTCCCAGTTAATTTTTTAGGACATACACTCTGGATTATTAAGAAGTAAAGAAGCATTGTCTCTGTAACTAACTCTCAGATAGTTCAGACAAAGTAACATGTGTTGTGTGGGGCGTTCTGCGGGGTCTCTGCTCCCGCTCCCCATGTAAGAACGCAGGACATGGTGAGGCCAAAAAGGAACACCCACAGAGCCATAGATAGGGAAGTCATACCACTATAGTCTCACTGGTGGCTGGATTCACATGACATGCAACCTGCTGTCCGCTTTTCTGCCTGCCAACCGACCCCTTGCTACTGCAATCTGTGCTTGCCAGCCACCATCTTTTTGCTAGCCCCCATTTTCTGTTAGCGTAGCCACAGCAGTTATATTAGTGGCCAATGGCTCACTGGTTGTAGCTGACGGCCAACTAACTATAGCTGATGGCCATCTGATCACAGTTGATGGCCATTTACTACCCAAGCCAGCACCTTTCCATGTGAGGCCAAGAGCCTGGAAACTGCACTCCTGGCTCTGTCCCCACAACATGGTAAAATATCACTTGGGCAATTGGGGTAAATTTCCTCTACTATTTTTGGCCAAGTTTGTGAGGAATTGGTATAATTTCTTCTTTACATGTTTGATAGAAATCACCAGTGAAGCAATCTGGGCCTGAGCTTTTCTTGGTGGTATTCTTTTTAGTAATCAATATCTTTACTCATTACAAGTCTATTCAGATGAGCTGTTTTTTCTTGAGACAGTTTCAGTAGTTTGTGTCTTTCTAGGAATTTTAAAAATTAATTTGTTGGCATATAGTTGTTCATAATATTGCTTTATAATCCTTTTTTATTTCTGTAATGTCAATAGTAATGTCCCTTAATTTCTTTCCTGATTTTAGTAATTTGAGTCTTCTATCTTTTTTTTGTTGTTGTTTATTTGTTTGTTTGTTTTGTGTTGTTGTTTTTTGTGGCCAAAGAAAAGTAGGAACTTTCTTATCTAAAAGTTTGTTGACTTTATTCGTCTTTTCAAAGAACCAGCTTTGGCTTTCATTGATTTTTTTTCTATTTTTTAGTTCATGAATTTCATGACATTCATTTACAAATATCTTTTAGCATTTTTCCCCTTCTGCTTGCTTTGGATTTAGTTTGCTCTTCTTTTACCAGTATCCTACGGTGAAAGGATATTAATTTGAGATCAGTTGTTTTCTTATGGTTGCTATCGGGCTAACCATATACATAAGTGTATACATATATGTATGTGTGTATATATATATATATAACACATATACATATATGTATATATATATTCTCAGAATATATCTCAAATTTATGCTAAATTCATCCTAGTGAGATGCAGAACTGTTATCCTATAACTATATTCCCTCTTTCCCCTTTTGTGCTATTATTCTTACATATATATTACACATTATATCTATATATGTTACAACCCCAACAATGTATTATGATAATTATTAATTTATAGAATTTTATGTCTTAAAGAAGCTGAAGAAGAAAGAATAAATTCATAGGGCTTGTTATATTAACTTCCTTACTTACAATTTCTGGTTCTCATTATTTATTCCTATGGGTTCAACTTAACATCTGGTGTCATATCTTTATTCCAACAAGCTTTGTGCCCATCTACCTCCTTTGTGCTGTTATTGTTAAATATGTTACATTTATATATGTTATAGGCCTGGCAATATAATATATACATATTATTGTATACAATTGCTTTTTAAATCACTTAAGAAAGAAGAAATATGCATTTATACTGTCCTTTATTATTACATTATTCCCTTACCGGTGGTCTTTGTTTTTCTTGGTGGATTTGTATCACCATTTGGAGTCACCAGCTTCCTTCCTGAAAACCTCCTTTTCGTATTTCATGTAAAGTCAATCTGCTAGCAATAAAGTTTCTGCAAGTCCTTAGGCTTGAACTTGCCCCACACTCTGATTCAAATAGTTATTTCTTTTGCAGAGAGCTTCAGAGCTCTCCGTGTTTATGAATTGCGTCTCTCTCAGAACAAAAGTCTCTGAGCCACTGCTCTGTCCCACTGGGCAGGGGTGGTAGTCACTGGTCTTTCCCACTTGCATCTCCCAGCTTGGAAACTACCCCGTACAAGTGGGTCAGAGTGAGGGTGATCAGGCCAGAGTGAGGGTAATCTCAGCCTACCATGTCTGAGCTAGAGCCTTCACTCTGCACACTAACCAGGAATTTAGTCTCTCCCACTCAGTGTTGGAAAGGATGAGAAACACAGTGGCCTGCCCTTCCCCAGACCTTATTTCTCCCTGTAACAGGAGGGCGGAGGGAGCTACACCTTGTTGGCCATACCCACCAGGAGCAGGGCTTTTGTCACACTGAAAAGTTGAGAAATCCTGTCAAATCCATGTACCCTCCTATTTGCACAACTTCTGGAAATTCCTCGTATAGTTGTTGAGTCAACGGCTTTGTATGCAGTGCTTTCAGTTTCACATTACTCTAAATACTTTTAAGAAGGGAAGTTAAAGGAAGTCTGAAAACTCCCTGACGTTAGATGGGTGATATAAAAGTTCTATCATCCGGTGAGAGACACACACGTAACAGAAACCACTCCAACCTAAACTGAGGAGGAAAAACAAGGTAAGAACTCAATATATTTTCTCATTGAAGCAGCTTTTTCTCCAGCTCTAAAGGACATATAATCTAAGAAATGGAGCCCAGGATAAAGTTGGGGCAGGAGTGGGAAGGGATTTATAAGGGCCAGTTAGTTTTCTAAATAACAATCAGAATGAAGATAGGTTGCTGCTGAGCCCAATGTGAAACAAAATGTCAGATGAAATCCTGCTGTTACCAGGTGGCAGGCAGCATATCCTTAAATGTCCCTACTGTACTTGTGTGGAATTAGGCACCAGCAGACATGAGGCTAACCTAAGAGTTAGAAATGCATTAGGATTGTTGCATTTCAACAATTTGCTGACATTGTCTGTGTTTGCTGGGAGCACAGTGAAATTACAATTGTCTTTGGTGGAATTTGCTCCAGACTGATCTGACTGCAGTTAAGAAACTAAAAGGGCTACAGATATGTTATTTTTCAGGAGAAGGAAAGAATAGTAAGATGTGGTGTAAACAACCATCTGACACTGTTAAAGACAAAGAAATGCAAAACTGAAACCCACAGTGAAAGATGAAGATTCATGAAAACATTATACTTTTTAATAATACACATGAACTTTGTTTCAAAGTGGATTTCTTTCTTTAGAAATAGCCCTGGTTCTGGTTGCCAGACGGGATGGGGGTTGGGGGCTGGGTGAAAAAAAGTGAAGGGATTAAGAAGTGCAAATTGGTAGTTACCAAATAGTCATGAAGATGTAAAGTACAGCATAGGGTATATAGTCAAAATATTGTAATAATTATGTAGAGTGCCAGGCTGGTACTAGACTTATCGGGTGGATCACTGCATAAATTATATAAATATCTGACCACGGTGCTGTACACCTGAAAGTACTGTAATATTGAATGTCAACTGTAATTAACAATTTAAAAATTAAAAAAAAAGAAATAGCCCCGGTTTACTAAATTCAATTTGTTAGCCCCGTTCTTACCCCCTTACAAGTAGAATCTGACCCCACTACTTTAATAAAGAGCTTTCTCTTTAAAGAATCTACTGAGATGCATCACTAAAGCTAACATTTTTGTTTGCTTTGACCTCTCTGCTCTCAGGCAGGTTTGTTCTTCCCTCTGGAAACTCTACCCCTCAATTCCTTGGCTTCCCATGAGCTTCATTCATCACCTCCTTGTCTGACAGCTTTCTTCTCTCCTTTCAGCTCCTCCACTCCTTTCCTTCCCCTCCCTTCTCCCCTTTTCCCTTCCCCTCCTCTCCTCTTCTTCCTTCTCATCCTCCTCTACCAAATGGAAAAACAGAACAAAACAGAAAACCTAGAAGCGTATGGCTAGAAAGATATGTTCCTTAAACAACCTCCTGATTTGCCTTTTAGTCCATATGTCATCGTCTTTTGTTCCCTTACACATACACATACACATATATATACACAAACATGATTTTTAGCAACACTCATTATTTGTAATTGTGCAGTCATACCCCCACTTAGTTGGAGGCTAATTTATTGTGAAGCTAAAGAAATTTAAGTATCAGGGCCCCTTCCTTAAACAAGCTTGTACCAAGGCTTTGGAAGGGTCCCTAGCCATGTGTTTCACATGGTCAAATATTTTTATAAATTTGCAAAAGCAAGTTATGTTGTTGGTTCTACTTCTGAATGGCAGTGTAAAGAGTTCTGTGGAGTTCATTCCAGCACAATAAATGTAACTAGTGGGAAAAAACAGACACACACATTTTAAATCTTTACTTCCCAACCAGCTTGGAAGTCATGGGAAACTGTCAAAAGGGCATACATTTTAAATCTCTGGAAATTGTCAAAGGGGCATACATCAAATGATGAAACACTTATTCATAAAAGTCTTTATTCATAGTAAGAATTAATGAATAAAAAAGTATTGAATTTCTTATCTATAACCAGGATGTAAAATACTCTCTGAACCCTATTCTATTTTCCATTTAATATCTAGTGTAAAATTGTTAATGAAAGTCCAAAAAGATAATTATCCATGATAAATTAAATGAAAGATTTTGTTCATGAAAGGGGTCACATGTTGATAAGTCACTGTCATACAAATTATTTTAAATATTTTTTTCCATTACTGTGGATATACAATATTATATCAGTTTTAAGTTGTATAACATAGTGATTAGACATTTCTATAACTTGCAAAGTGATCCTGATACATCTAGTACCCATCTGACACTATACATCATTATTACAATATCATTCACTATATTCCCTGTGCTGTACTTTACATCCCCATCACTATTTTGTAATTACCAATTTGTACTTTTTTTTTTCAATTACACTTCACATTCCAATATTTTTTTCAGTGGGCTACTTTGATTATACTTCTGCAACTTTCTAAAAGATACAGATATTCCCCTCATTTATCACACTGTTGACACAAAACTTTTGGCCATGTTGAAGAATTTTATGACTCTGCCAACTGAATGCAAAATAACCTGGTGGAAGTTCTTGATCTACTTACACTGGAAATTCTAATTAATCCCATCTCCTCCCTTGCAGATAAGGTCACACCCTGGACATGGCCTCCCAGATCCACATGCCAGGCCCGATATGCCTCATTGAAAACACTAACGGGAAACTGGTGATTAATCCAGAAGCTCTGAAGATCCTGTCTGCCATTACAGAGCCTCTTGTCGTGGTGGCTATTGTGGGTCTCTACCGCACAGGAAAATCCTACCTGATGAACAAGCTGGCTGGGAAGAAAAAGGGTGAGTGGCACCAGCAAAGCTCTGCCGAGTCCCTTGTGTCCACCCACCCTCCCAACTTTGAGTATGGTTTTGCAGAGAAAAAGTTAGAGATGGAAAGGAATATTGTAAGCTAACTTTCAATACACAGTTATGCTCTCATCTTCACTATGATCTGAAAGAGTCAACTCAATCTCTATTCCCACTTTGTCTTAGTTTCCCCTTTTAAAAGCATAAATTGTTCCTTTCCCAGCATTCTATGTTTTTTTTTTTTAAAGAAATCACCATATCTCTGCATTGTAAGGCTTCTTTATATATTCTGGATATCAATCCCTTATTAGATTCATGACTACCAAATATTTTCTCCCATTTCATGGGTTACCTATTAAACTCTGTTGATAGTGTCCTTCCATGCACAAAAGTTTAATTTTAATTAAGTACAACGTATCTGTTTTTTCTTTTGTTGTTTATACTTTTGGTGTCATATTCAAGAAATTATTGTCAAATACAATATCGTGAAGTTTCCCCTATGTTTTCTTCTAGGAGTTTTATGGTTTCTGCTTTTATATGTAGGTCTTTCATCTATTTTGGTTATTTTTTGTAGAAGGAAAGTTTTTGTCTTTCATCGTTTAGTGTTTTTTTGGCTGAAGGTTTTTCACGTATGGCCTTTATTGTGTTGAGTTAGTTTCCTTCTATTTCTAGTTTGTTGATTGTTTTTCATGAAAAGGTATTTTCATGTATTGTATATTCTAATTTCTCTGTTTCTCTGATTGTAAGTAAGATGAATACTGGTTGTGGTTTTGGTTCTCTCTCTTAACGTTGATTATGTTAACTTTTATCTCAATTCCAGACCCATCGGCCATTAAAACTCCACTCCCTTTTATCTCCACTCCCCCTGCAGGCTTCACTTTGGGCTCCACAGTGCAGTCTCACACCAAGGGAATCTGGATGTGGTGTGTGCCCCACCCCAGGAAGTCAAACCACACCCTAGTTCTGCTTGACACTGAGGGTCTGGGGGATGTAGAGAAGGTAAGTATTGAGGATTCAATTTTGGGACAAGCCCCTCATCTCTGAATATTCTCTACACTATTTAATTTTTCTTCAAGTAAAAGCTTGCACTTAACCATAATATGTTTTTTCACTTCTGTTTATATGCCATGAGACCAAGATTAGTAATCAGGGGTTAGGAAAATATTCATAAAGCAGAATCCTAGAAGAACATAATGGTCAGTAAGTAGTATTTTACTTATTAGCAACAGGTCATATAACCTAAGTTAACCTAACCAGTTAACCCAGATGCATAAAGGTAGTAAAATAAAATCAATGCCATGAGTCTTAACCCCCAGAGAACTTTAGTTAAGGATTTAGGTTCTGAAGTCCTATACTGTTGTGTTTAAATTTAAACTCTGTCACTAACACAGAGGCCTGAGAGAATTATTTGACCTCTTTTAACCTCAGCTTCCTGATCTGTAAAACAGATGTAAACAATCTATATTTGCCTCATAGTATTGTTTTGAATGTTCATAAGTAATGGAAAGCGTTAGGGGTATAATAATTGCTCAATAAAATAGCTACAATTACACTCAATTTTGTGTAAAAACATAAAGAAATTTTTAAATTAAAATGATATTTAAGGCCTTAGAACGCCCACCAATCTTGACTACTTGTTTTGCAATTATCTGCCAATGATCATAAGAGGACTCAGTAAGAATTAGTGTAAACCAAAAATACCAATCAGAAGGTGATTCAAAATCCAAGTCCTACTAGCATTCATTATTGTTTCAAATGGTTTCCTCTTATAGGTCATTAATCTAAAAACAAAGCAAAAGAAAACAATGCTCTAAATTGGCATCCTTTTACTACTGATGATCTGGAAAGTGCCATGAGAATGAAACATAATCTTGGCCCAAATGTGTTCTCACTTCTAGGGTGACAACCAGAATGACTCCTGGATCTTTGCCCTGGCAATTCTCCTGAGCAGCACCTTCGTCTACAACAGCATGGGGACCATCAACCAGCAGGCCATGGACCAACTGCAGTATCCTTTCCGTGGTCCAGAACAACATCAAAGTCAGGACGGGGACTTGTATTCACACACCAGCTGCCTGAATGTGAATCCTGTTGAATGAAGCACAAAAAGAGAAAACATAAAAAATAACCAAGGGCAGGGGAAAGATCCTACGCACCTATTACAAAATTGACACTTGGGTTAGGAACAAAGGCAAAGAGAAGATTTTGAATATGTGGGACTAATATGGGTTTTGGGTCACTGTTCTTTTACACCACTTTTCCTTAGTTTGCTACTCAGCTATGTGACCGAGCTGACAGATCGAATCAGGGCAAATTCCTCACCTGATGCAAATGAGGTTGGGGATTCTGCTGCATTCGTGAGCTTCTTTCCAGACTTTGTGTGGACGCTGAGGGATTTCTCCCTAGACTTGGAAGCAGATGGACAACCCATCTCAGCAGACCAGTACCTAGAGAATTCACTCAAACTTAAGCAAGGTAGAGGGGACTTAGAATTGATTACTGAGAATGACAAAACACTAGAAACTATGATTTTTTATTTTTCTATGTAGTTTCCTTATATTTATAGTTTTCTGCTTCTTTTCAGCTGGCTATTACAAAAAATTAATGCTTGCTTAATATCAGAATTAATAGATTCGATTTTAAATTATCTTCCCCCCTGTTCTACCAACAAGTTTCTTTTTTCTTTCACCTTTCTGTGTGCTATGATCAGATTGATTTTATCTCCCTGTTTAGGGCTTGTGATGGCTGTAATTAGCCAAAGAATATGGAGAAAACAGATTAAAGCATAAAGAGTGCACTAGTCAGTGGTTGGCAAACTATGGCCCGCAGGTAAATGATGGCCAATCCAGCCTGCCAGCTGTCTTGTAAATAAGGTCTTATTGGACGAATGCTACATGCATTCATTCATATTAGGTTGGTGCAAAAGTCTTTGAGGATTTTGCAATTATTTTTAGCCTTTTAAACTGCAGTTACTTTTGCACCAACCTAATAGATTGTCCAAGGCTGTTTTCGTGCTACAGTACCAGAATTGAATACTTGGACAAGAAACCACTGGCCTGCAAAACCTAATATATTTCCTGTTTTGCCTTTTACAGAAAAAGTCTCCAAGCCCACTACATTAAGCAAATTCCTTTTTTATCTTCCTCCAGGTACCAGTCAGAAAGATAAAAATTTTAATCTGCCCCGACTCTGTATACGGAAGTTCTTCCCAAAGAAGAAATGCTTTATCTTCGATCGTCCCACTCACCGGAAGAAGCTAGGCCAGCTTGAGACACTGCATGATGATGAACTGGACTCCGAATTCGTGCAACAGGTTGCCGACTTCTGTTCCTACATCTTCAACAATTCCAAAACTAAAACTCTTTCAGGAGGCATCCAAGTCAACGGGCCTCGTGAGTCCTCTTCCCTGTCTTTAATTAAGCTCACTGTTAAGATTAAAGAAAGGTGGAAAACATCCACCTAGTTTCAGCTTTGGAACATGCAAATCTAGGTGGCACCAACATTTCTAATAGATTTTATTAGTCAGATTTCTTGGGTGAGAAAAGGTAGGAAAGGCCAAAGAAAAAAGCTCTATTGCTTAAAATTGCCCTACTGAACTTGACCTGCACTGTCCAATAAGGTAGTTATTGGACAAGTGTGGCTATCTAAATTTAAATGTAGAGTGATTAAAATGAAAGAATATTTAAAATTCTGATGACACAGCTATATTTCCAGGGCTCATACCTACATGTGGCTAGTGGCTACCATACTGCACAGCACATAGAGAACACTTCCATCATCACAGAAAGTTCTCTCAGACGGTGCTCTGCTAGAATCAAAATAATGGAGGACTCCTTTTTATGTATTCCACAGATACTGATCAAATGCTTACTATGGGCTAGAACTGATGATAGAGACATAAATGACCGAGGTACGGTTCCTCCCTTAATGGTGCTTGGTTGTAAAATACATGCATTCAATAAACACAAGCCTATGGTATCTAGAACAGAGGTTCTCAGCCTATGATATGTACTCATATTACCCAAGAAATTGCCAAAGAGGAGGGTCCAATTCAGTTGACCTGGGGCAGAGGCTGCGAGTCTGCATTTCTAGCAAGCTTCCAGGTGCTGCTGAGCACACTGACGCCTTGAGGCAAATGAGTGGTGATCCACATTATCAGAATTACATAGAATGGAATGTTGCCTCCTCCCACCTACAACAAACATTATCATTTGTCCTCTGTTTTATAGGACTGGAGAGCCTGGTGCTGACCTATGTCAATGCCATCAGCTGTGGGGATCTGCCCTGCATGGAGAATGCAGTCCTGGCCTTGGCCCAGATCGAGAACTCGGCCGCAGTGAAAAAAGCCATTGCTCACTATGACCAGCAGATGGGGCAGAAGCTGCAGCTGCCCACTGACACCCTCCAGGAGCTTCTGGACCTGCACAGGGCCAGTGAGAAAGGGGCCATCGAAATCTTCCTCAAGAATTCCTTCAAAGACGTAGACCATTTATTTCAAAAGGAATTAGCGGTAATTTTTTTTTCTCACGTTCATATGGATTGGGGTCTTAGAAAGCAAAGTACTACTAGAAAATTAAATGGGTATTTATTATGAGAGAAGAAATTCTTACTGGAACTTTAGAATGGTGAAAACCACTCTTTGTTACTATCATAATAAGAAGAACCAATTTTATTATGATCAACTCAAAGTTTTGAAACATTTTGTCTTTGATGAATAAACTAATAATCGTGTCTATAATTTAATTAAATGCATATAAGTAACAACCAGAGCTTCTAATCATATTACGTGCTTGCTGTTATCAGACTGATTTAATATTTTAGCCAAGAGCATAGAAATATGTAGTCTTAGTTATCTTGAGCAGGCTTATATTGAGCCACATTTATTCCATATGCAAGCATTGGTCTAATTTGAAAAACAGAAGTTTATTTCTAAAGGTGTGTTTAGAGGTCTAGAGACTTTGGTGCTGACCTATGTCAATGCCATCAGCAGTGGGGATTTGCCCTGTATGGAGAATGCAGTCCTGGCCTGGGCCCAGGTTGAGAACTCGGCATCAATGCAAAAGGGCATTGCCCACTCTGACCAGCAGATGGGTAGCATAAATGCCAGCATAAAGCCAGCAATCTCTCCTCTGAAATTCACCTCCAAGGAGAAAGTCAGGATCAGGAGGAAGGATATTGTCCTGCTGATGTGCCTGTAAGTTTTTCTAGGTGTCATAGACTTTATTTTTTGAGAAGCCTTTCCAAAAAATTCTGAGGTCCAGCTAACATCTCTCTATTCTTTTTACTTTCTATTTTCACATTAAAGGGTGAGCTAGAAAAAAAGCGAGATGACTTTTGTAAACAGAATATGAAAGCATCATCAGATCGTTGCTCAGCTCTACTTGAGGATATCTTCACTCCTCTGGAGGAAAGTTTAAAGCAGGGGATTTATTCTAAACCAGGAGGGTATCGTCTTTTCATCCAGCAGACACAAGAGCTGAAGAATAAGTACCTTCAGGAACCCAGGAAGGGAGTACAGGTAACCAAGATTCATCTGTTGATTGTGGGAGGCTGTTGACATTCCTCCTTGAAATACCAATGTGACCAAGTGCAATTGGACACAGATATGCACACAGACGTACAATTACAGGACTGACAGCATTAGCGTTTTCATTTAATAAACATGTACAAAGAGCCTATTATACCAGATATGTACAGCCTATGTGCTCATCCAAGAGAGTGCAATCAATGAACAGTTGGATTATAAAGGGGATTATCAGATTTAATCACTAGGTTGTTATTGTAATCCACTATTAAGCTGGATCTTTATGTTGCAAGGGACAGAAACATAATGATGGTCGCTTAAACAAAAATGGTAATTCATCATTTTCGGCTTCAAACTTGCTATAAGGATAGCTGGATCCAAGACTTGAGAGAATGCCATCACCTGCCTTTCTGTCTGTTTCTCCCCTCAACCCCACACTTCCCTCCCTCCTCTTCTTCCTCCACCTCTTTGCCTCCTTTTCTCCACGATGGCCTCATTCTCCAGCAAGCTCACCCCGTATGGGACCATAACACCAACAAGCCCCAAAATTAGAGCCCCCAGGCTAAAAGCACAGAGACTATCCATCTAGATCTATATCAATCTCTTATAAAGAATTCTGCTTTGTGAGGTGCCATGCTTGGCCAGTCTGGAGCATGTGCCCACCCCATGACAGGGGATTTTGGCCACCAGACACACCAGGGCCAAGAGGGACAATTCTTACAGGAAAAGATGGTGGGCAAACAGGAATAGTGCTTACAGCCAT
Source organism: Rhinolophus sinicus (assembly GCF_036562045.2). Classification (NCBI taxonomy): domain Eukaryota; kingdom Metazoa; phylum Chordata; class Mammalia; order Chiroptera; family Rhinolophidae; genus Rhinolophus; species Rhinolophus sinicus. Next base: position 51,786,252 of record NC_133756.1, on the reverse strand, counting down.
TTCCTATTACTAATTGCATTTTCTCCGGGTCCTAGGCTGAAGAAATTCTTCAGGCATACTTGAAGTCCAAGGAGTCTATATGTGATGCAATTCTACAGACAGACCAGACTCTCACAGAAAAGGAAAAGGAGATTGAAGGTGAGAAGCAAGTCAAGAGACTAGATAGCCTCAAAAACTCTTAAAAGTTTAAATAAACTGGCTGGGTGAATCTGGGATGTTAAACTAGAGCAAGATGAGCAAAGATGCCTCTTACCAGCTGAAGTCAGTTCTGAGTAGGGCATATGCAGTCGGCAGCAATAATGGCAGGTAAGCATACCAAGAAGAAAGAAGCAACGTGGTCACCACCATAAATTTTTCTTCTTCTTTGCTTCCTGACAGTGCAACGTGTGAAGGCTGAATCTGCAGAGGCTGCAGCAAAAATGTTGGAGGAAATGCAAGCAAAGAATCAGCAAATGATGGAACAGAAAGAAAAGAGTCATCAGGAACATGTGAAACAATTGACTGAGAAGATGGAGATGGAGAGGGCCCAGTTAATGGCAGAACAACAGAGGACTCTAGATCTTAAACTTCAGGTATTTAATTGCATCACCTTGAGGTTTCTTTCTGTTTTCTCCACTTTCCCTGATCTCTTAGGTGGCAATAACATGAAACCCAGAAGGAACTTGCTTACCCACTTACCTTTTCAATCCCTGTCTGCCCCTGACTTGGCCCCTGCCTATGTCTGGTTATTCAAATATTTTATTTGTATTTCTATCACATCCAGTCTTTTATCAGTATATCTTTCAATCAATGGTAGCTATTATCTGCTAGGTGTTATAAAAAATGTCTTATCTGTATCTCTTGCTTAGTATTATATGAAGCAAGAACTGGCATGTCCCTATTAGTTAAGAGAAGAAACAGAGTTTCAGAAAAGATTAAATAACTTTTACAGCTTGATAAAATATTTGGGCTGTCTTCACCACTTAGAGGGATCCACAGTGGTTGCTCTTTCTGTCTATGACTTTAGCTCTAAGAGAACCTTTATGAGCAGAAAGACTCCCTAACTCTCAGCCTGCTATTTTGCCTGTTTTCTGTGCCCTACTCCCAGTTTGTGTTGAGTTGGGAATTATGTGCAGAAATTCAATATGGACGGTCTGGGGCCCTGATTTCTTTACCTATATTCTTCTACGCCTGTCAACAAACTGTGGAGTCTTAAGTCAAATTCCCTGCTCTAAGATTCAGACACTTCATTCGATTTTGAGAATTCTTTATTCCTGTGTTGTTTTACACACATAAAAGAGAGCGAGAGAGAGTGTGCGTGTGTGCGTGTGTGTGTAAAAGTCTATGATGCGCAGATAAGATTTCAAGACAAACAAATGATTAAGATTGCCCACAAAGGCTGCGTAGAATTAATGGGAGAAGAGATCATGACTTGTAATTTAGGTCCATCACTATATCAGGAGGTACAAGCCCCCAAATCTTTCTTAGCTAAAGGAGACTCAGGAAAAATAATCACAGAGCTCGGATGCCCAAGAGAAAATATAATGAAAATTAGTGATAGAGCACATTTCAAGAAGAAATTAAATACTGAAAAAAATCTATGTGGAAACTAGATAGAGGTTAAAGATTTACTTACTGCTTGCTGTAATTTATTTACTCTCCATTTGTCCCTTTTTAGGAACAGGCGCTATTACTAAAAGAAGGATTCAAAAATGAGAGCAGACAACTTCAGAATGAGATACAGAATCTCAAGAACAACATGCAAAGACCCAGGAAGCTATGCACTATAAGCTAAAGAGTTAAAGAATAGAGCTTTCCTGGTCACTTTTTAATCCAAGCCATAACTCAAACAGAATTTGGAAAATAGCCACTACACTTGATAATAATTAGGTCTTGCATTTTTATAACATCAAAAATTTGCAAATACATGCAGTACTGTAATTGAAATTATGTCCATCTTCCTAACAATATTGTCAACGGTGTAACAAGAATGCCTTTCACCTCTGTTACCCACACAGGAGGTATCACGAGTTGGTACCACTCAGGAGAAGCTTATTCTCCCAGTTGACCACCAGCAGACAAATGGATACTGAGCAAAGCCTTAGGTAAAAGACTTGAGACATAGCTGGGCATCAGTCTGGCCCAGTGTACAACAGGCTCCAATGTCAGGGACAACCATCCTATCTTCTTAGTGAAGACATGTACAGTTTTCTCTTGTATCAAGACCCCACAGTCTGTGATCAATGACGTGATTCCTAGGCCCTGAGAATAGACGATGCTCACTGATGAAGTCCAAGCTAAAGCCAACCACCTTACATAGCAATCTAACACCGCTACAGAATTTCCAAAGGAGGATGGAAGAAATCATTAGCATGAGTAAAAGTTGGTTCATAAATAAATGGGCTAAAGAAGGAAACTTTCTCTTCTTCCTTGATTCACCCAGATTATAAATTTAACAGGACAATTTAGAACTTTAGCTAACTGTCACTGGATTAAACATAGTAACACGATGACAAATTCTTATTGTGTATTTGTAGCAATATGTAGTTTGCAAAGATAATGTGTTAGACAATGAAGCTAACTTAGTCATCAGATTGTTTGTAATCCTAAAGTTTAGGATATTTTCCCCCAATTCTTAACATTCATACTTGAAAGCCTGCTGATTTTCCCAAAGAGAATATGGATTGTTTTTAACATTTTTTAAGCAATAAAATAATGCCCTTGGTATTACTTAGTTTGTGTAGAGTTTACCCCAACTCTCAAAACTCCTAGGCAACTGGATGATGTTTCTTAAAGTGATTAAGAATTATTTTCAAACTCGAAATAAAATATACTTCACTAGGCTTTTTTTTCTGATATGTTTGTTTGTTTGTTTTTCAGTTTCTCTCCAAAATATAAGGTTTTAGTCTTCATAGCAATGCTTAGCTAACTTCTATTAAAAACAAAACAAACAAACAAAAAACCCCAGATAGTAACTATTCATGGCTTTGTGGGCCACACAGTCTCTCTCTCAGCTATTCAGTTCTGCCATGTAGTGCAAAAGCAGTCATAGACAATACATAAATAAATGGCCATGGCTGTGTTCCAACAAAACTTTATTTTCAAAGATAGGTGGTATCCACAGGCCATACTTTGCTGGCTCTTGCTTTATAAAAACAGTGGTCTAAGTTCTGTGTATCTGCCTTATGTTCCTTAAGTAATATATGGATTAGACTGTATATGTTAGGATATTAAAAATGTTTTGCAGTGTTTCAAAATATTACATGATGAGAGAAAGGAGGGAAGCGGCTAATGCCACTAAATCTGTTTTAATAAACCTGCTTTTTCTAATTGTGTCCCATTAATTCCATTGAGCCCCCTTCCTGCCGTCAGATGGGGAAGGCCTCCTTCCACAGTCGAGCACATGCTGCTAAGCAATATTTCACAGGTGACCAAGTCAGACACACAGCGTATTAGATGGAGTATTTATGTAGATAGGCTTTGTATTCTCCTTTCCAATTGCAACAAAGGAGTTAAAAATACATTTTTTTGTTTGTTTTACTTTACTAACAATTGTCACCCCAATAAACTTTAATTAAAAAAAAATACATTTTCATTAGTTGAAGAAACTTCATGGTAGAAAAGAATAACCTTCAAAGCCAAATACTGATTTCTTTATTAACCATTTGAAAATAAGAACATTGACGTGACAACATGGAAGGTATTATGCTAAGTGAAATAGGTCAGATAGAGAAAGAAAAAATACCATATGAACAAAATAAACAAATAAATGAAACAAAACAGACTCATAGATACAGGGAACAAATTTATGGTTGCCAGATGGGAGGTGGGTTGGGGGACTGAATGAAAAGACAAAGGGATTAAGAAGTACAAATTAGTAGTTACAAAGTAGTCATGGGGATTTAAAGTACAGCATAGAGAATATAGTCAATAATGTTACAACAACTATGTATAGTGCCAGGTGGGTACTAGACTAGTCAGGGGGATCACTTTGTAAAGTATGTAAATGTCTAACAACTATGCTGTACACCTAAAACTAATATAAAATAACATTGAATGTCAACTATAATTGAAAAAAATTTTTAGGGGGGAGATGTTTAAGGGGGAGGAATTTTAAGGAAGGGGAATAAGAGGTTCAAATTTCCAGTTATAAAACAAATAACTCATTGGGATGTAATGTATGGCATAGGGAATATAGTCAAAAATATTATAATAACATATGGTGTCAGATGGTCACTAGACTTATCATGGTGATCACTTTAGGTATATAAATGTTGAATGACTATGGTGTACACCTGAAACTAATATAATGCTGCATGTTATCTATATTTTAATAAAAATCTTTCAAAAGAAAAAAATAAAAAGGCATCAAGGACAAAATAAAATTCACTAATTCTCTGTAGTGTAAAACCTGTCATAAGTAGGAGTATCATATTTTAAAATGTATTTGCAGGGTTTGTTTATTTGAAAACAATAAGAAATTTGAAACTAAGCAAAATTAAGACAGAAAATCAATAAGGAAAGAGTGGACTTATGAATCACACTATAGAGCAAACTGAACAAACAGGTATATGTAGAATATTATATCCAACAGAAGCAGAAACACATTCTTTTCATATAAACTTGGAACATTCTCCAAAATAGATCATAGGTTAGGTAAGCCACATAAGGAGTCTTAATAAATTTAAGGATTGAAATCATAGCAAGTGTCTTTTTCTGACCACAGTAGTACATTTGATGGTATATGTATGCATTGGTTTATTTCTGCCTACTTGATTCTGTTCCCTTAGTCTATATGTCAATCTTTAGTCCCATACTGTTTTAATTACTGTAGCTTTGTGATATATTTTGAAATCAGAAAAGTGATGCTCCAGCTCCAGCTTTATTTTCCTTTCTCCAGATTGCCTTGACTATTCTGGAACTTTCATGGTTTCAAAAGAATTGTAGAATAATTTTTTTCTATTTCTCTATAATAGGCCACTGGGATTTGGGGGAGAAAGTATTGAATCTGTAAGCTCATTTGAGTAGTATGAATATTTAAAAAACATTAATTCTTCCAGCCCATGGAATTGGGTATGGAATGTCTTTCCATTCATTTTGTCTTCTTTAGTTTCTTACATCAGTGTCTTATAATTTTCACTGTACAAATCTTTCACCTCCTTGGTTGTTTATTCCTAAGAATTTTACCACTTGATGATATTGTAAATGGGATTGTTTCCTTAATTTCCTCTTTGGACTGTTCATTGTTAGTGTATAGAAATGCAAGTAAGTTTTGTATGTGGCTTTTGTATCCTGTAACTTTGTTGACTTGGTTTATTAGTTCTACCAGTTTTTATGGAGTTTAAGGTTTTCTACATAGGATAATGTCATCGTATTTTTTTTTTCTTCTATGATTTGGATTTTTTAAAATTTCTTTTTCTTGCCTAATTTATCGAGCTAGCACTCCAGTATTACGTTGAATAAAAGTGGTGAGAATGAGTCTTGCTCCTGATCTTAGAGGAATAAGAATCCTTTTCTTGTTCCTGATCTTAGAGAAAAAGCTTTCAGCTTTTCATCATTGAGTACGATGTTAGCTGTGGGTTTGTCATAGATGGCCTGTATAATGTTGAGGTCCATTCTTTCTATACCTAGTTTGTTGAGTGTTTTTATCATGAAAAGATGTTGAATTTTGTCAAATGTTTTATGTGTATATATTGAAAACATTGTATGATATTTTTAGGGTGCTCAAGGGTGCAAAATATTTTATTTAACAATTTGTACTTAGGGAAAAATAGCAGCTCCCGCCCTGAAGGATGATTGTATAAGTTTTGTCCTTCGTTTTATTAATGTGGTATATCAGGTTTATTGATTTGAGTATGTTGAATCATCCTCACATCCCAGGGATAAATCAAATAATACTGTAAGGGTGCCAAGAATACACAATGGGGAAAAGATAATCTCTTCAACAAATAGTGTTTAGAAAACTGAATATCTATAGACAAATAAAAATGAAGTTAGACCCTTACTTTACCCATACACAAAAGGCAACTCAAAATGGATTAAAGACTTCAACATAAGGTCTGAAACTGTAAAACTCTTAGGAAAAAACAGGGAGAAGGCATCTTAATGTTGGTCTTGGTGATGATTTCTTGGATATGATTCCAAAAATATAGGCAGCAAAAGCAAAAACACACAAGTGAGACTACATCAAACTAAAAAGTTTCTGTACACAAAAGGAAACAATCAACAGAATGGAAAGGCAACCTATGGAATAAGAGGAAAAAAACCTTTTTTTAATTAAAAAAATTTTTTTATTGGGGAATATTGGGGAACACGGACCCATCAGCTCAAGGCAAGTCATTGTTTTTCAATCTGCTTGTGGAGGGAGCAACTCACTGGCCCAAGTGGGAATCGAACCGTTGACCCTGGTGCTATGAGCACTGAGCTCCAACCAACTGAGCCACCTGGCCACTGGAGAAGATATTTTCAAACCATATATCTGATAAAGGGTTAATTTCCAAAATATAGAAGGAATTACTACAATTCAATAGCAAAAAAAGTAAATAACCTGATTAAAAATGGGCTAAGGACCTAAACAGACATCTCTCTAAAGATGACATACAAATGACCAGCAGGTATATGAAAAGATGCTTAACATCACTAATCAGCAGGAAATGCAAATCAATACTACAATGAGATATCACTTTATACATATTAAATGGTAATTATTTTTTGAAAGATAGTGTTGGAGAGGATGTGGAGAAATTGGAGCCCTTATATACTGTTAGTGAGAATGTAAAATTGTGCAGCTACTATGGAGAATAGTATGGAGGTTCCTCCAAACTTAGAAATAGAACTACTATGTGATTCACCAATCCCAGTTCTGGATATATTAACAAAAGAATTGAAATCAGGACCTTGAGGAAATAGCTGCATCTCATGCTCCTTGCAGCATTATTCACAATAGCCACAACTTAAGTGTTCACTGACAGGTTAATAGATAAAAAAATAAAATATGGTGTATACAATACTATGGAATATTATTCAGCCTTTAAAAAAAAGGAAATCCTGCCATTGGCAACAACATGGATGAATCTGGAGGATATTATGCTAAGTGAAATAAGCCAGTTACAATAGGACAACCAGTGCGCAATTTCACTTACATAAGTTATCTAAAATTGTTAAACTCTTAGAAGCAGAGAATACAATTGTGGTTGCCAGGTGTTTGGAGAGAGGGTGGGGTTGGTGGGTATGGGGAATCATCGTCCAATGTGTATAAATTTTCAGTTATGCTCGATGAATAACTTCTTGGTGTCTGCTGTACAAAATAATGCCAGCGTTAAAAACATGGTGTTGTGCACTTCAAAATGTGTTAAGAGGGTAGATCTAATATTTAGTGTTCTTATCACCAAAAATGAGAGGGTAGGGATTTGGGGAGGCATTACGTATGTCTATTACCTTGATTGTGGTGATTTTATCATGGGTATTGCACATGTCGAAACTCATGTACACATGAAATATGTGCGATTCCTTGTATATCAATTATACCTCAATAAAGCTGTTTGTAAAATTTCTGGAAAGCAATTCCTCAGATCCAGATGGTTCCTCCTAACTGGTGAATTTTACAAGTATTGAAAGAAGAAATAATACCAATTCTATACAATTTATCCCAGAATATAGAAGAGGGAACATTTCCCAATTCATTCCACAAAGGCAGCATTATCCTGATACCATAATCTGATACAAACACTACAAAAACAAAACAAAACAATAAAAACTACTGACCATTATCCCTCATGAACTTACATGCAAAAATCCTCAACAAATTATTAGCAAGTTGAATCGAGCAATATATGACAATAATACACCTCAACCAAGTGGGGTTTATTCTGTGAACACAAGCCTGGCTCAAAAACCAATGTAATTCACCATACTAAAAAGTCTGAAGAAGAAAAACCAGTTGATTATACAGAGATGAGAAAAACTTTGACAAAATATAACACCTATTCATCATGAAATTGTCAGCAACCTAAAAGAAAACGTGAACCTTTCAGGTTGATTTAAACAAATCTATGAAAACCTTCACCTAACATATTTAATGATGAAAAACTGAATTATTTGTCCTTAACTCAGGAACAAAGCAAGGATGTCTACTTTTCATCACTCCTGTTCAATAGTATACTGAAAGGCTTAGTACAATATGGCAAGAAAATTTTGAAAACGCATTTAAACCAGAAATAATGAAATAATATTGTCCTTATTCTCAGACAACATGATGATCCATATTGAAAGTCCCAGGGAATCTACAAAAACAAAACAAAACAACAACAAAAAAGAACTCTTGGAACTAATAAGTGAGTTTAACAAGGTCTTAAGTTACAAGATCAATGCACAAAAATCAGTTTTCAACTGCATTCTATATAAAAGCACTGAACACTGGAAATAAAAAATTTAAAAAAACACAATACCACTTGCAATAGCTATCAAATAAAAGGAAATACTTAGGAAGAAATCTACCAAACATGCACAGGATCTCTCTGCAGAAAACCATTCTAAGACCAAGAAATTATGGGATAGCTCACAATCCATGAATTATCTTAGATTCCATGTCCCTTGCAGTTATTACAATGTTCCTTCTACTCACTGTAAAGAAGAAGTTTCAAGACCCTTCTTTCTAGAGTTAGCCCTGACAAAGTCATGTGCCTATCATTCATCAAGCTGCACTGAGCACTGAAAGTATGTCCATTGTGTGTTAGGCTTTTATCAAATAGAAAGGGGAAAAATATGGTCAAGAACTCAGAGCGCCAAATAATATGCCTACCAGACACACATACAAACATCCCACCCTTCCCACCCACTGAGAGCTCTTTGACAGAGAGGACTTTGGAGAACACAGACAGGCAAACTTACCCAAGTTTCGTTATGGAGATTTTGTCCTAACCTGACTCCAAAACAGAGTCCCTGGGAAGTCAGATAAGACTGTGTGAAAAGCAGCAATTGCTGAAGCTACAGGGATTCCTTTATTCAGAAGATACTGGTTGAGAATCCCCCAGATACTCTGCAAAGGAGGGCAAACACAGTTGTAGTCCCTCTCTTAAGGAGCTTAGAGTCTTGTAAATACACAGATTAAACAAATAAATACAGAAAATTAATTGCTCAAGAAATTGAGGGGAGAGGATAGCTATGATTTAAAAAGGAGTTGATCTAAACTCCCTACCCCAAGATATCTCAGATTGTGCCTTAGTATCTCTTAACCGTATTTCTCCTTATTAGTCAATTAGTAGAAAAAAAGAAATACAAGGTGGGATGGAGAGATAGGAAGAGAGAGATAACCTATCACCTGGCCCCAAAACCACAACTTTTTTAAAGTTAAAGTTTATTGGGGTGACAATTGTTAGTAAAGTTACATAGGTTTCAGGTGTACAGTTCTGTAATACATCATCTATAAATCACAGCTTTAATAGTGTATCACACTCAGTCAGCATCTTTCCTTAGTGAATTGGTAAGTGAAAGAAATGAGAGCAATGAGCTCCATCTATCCAGTGGGCAACATTTTTATTTCTCCTCACACTGTTTTATCACTACGTTTTATCACTTAAGTTTGTATTTATTGCCTGTCTCCCCCACTAGAATATAACATGGGCAGGAAATTTGTCTGTTTTGTTCATCACACAATTAGCCATCTAGAACTGTGCCCGATACATAGTAAACACTCCGTACAACAAATATTTTTAAACCTATGTGTGAACATCTGATATAAACAGTGTTACCATCCCAACTCCATTCCTGATGCTTCTCCCACAAAGTTTAACATTTGATTATTTAATAGCATATTGAATGTTACAAGAATTTGATAGTTATTTTGATTCTTGTACTATTTAGAGTAGAATCTTCTCCCTCCCCACGAAGGATTTCATCATTATCCCTTCTTTATAGAGAACCTGGTGTTGATTTACGTGCCTGCCACTGTTCAGGGGAACCTACTCGGCATACAGCACGTAGTACTGACTTTGGACCAGTAGCAGTGCCACACGGACATTGCACGCTATGACAAATTGAAGGAGCAAAGGACAGTCCCCGTAGAAACCCTCCAGGAGCTGAGAACCTGCATAGAACCTAAAAGAGAGAGGCCTCTGAAAGCTTAAGAGCTCCCTCGTGAATGTGAACCAGGAATTCCAGAGGCAAAGTCAAACTGAGAAAAGAAACATAAGACCTTCCTGAGAAAAGCGACTTCTACGAGGTTCTAACATAGTAATACTCACTTGTGTAGCAGCGTGTGCTAACACTAGTAGCCGGAAGCCACACATCTAGTCCATGTCTTGTAAAATGGGCACAGCACTTGCCGAAGTTTTCACATGGACAACTTTTTTTTATTATATCTTCCATAAGGACCCCATATTTTGGATGAATTATTTTCCTACCAATCTGATTTGTAACGTCAAAATGCATTTTTTTCTTTTTAAAAATAGTTCCGAGACTGTGAAGAATTTTGCACTGACTCAAGTAACCAATGTTAATATTAAATTGCTATAAATCGAGTCACGTGTGTGTGTGTGTGTGTAGAGACAGACAGGCAGATAGACAGATAGATAAATGGATACATAGTTACCTTGGGAAACCTTTCTATGGGTAAATGTACAATTTCTATTATGATTTTTGAAATATATAAACTAATGTTTGTATAGCTATTATAATCTGGCTGCAAAGCATTAATTTACTGTAATAATACACACACACAAAATCTTGCATTTAAAATAGCTACATTAGGCCAAAAACTGTTGATAAATATAATTGTGTCTATTTAAGGTGTCCAATGTGACAATTTGATGTATATACATCGTAGAGTGGTCACCAAGATCAAGATAATTACTACATCCATAACTTCCAACATAGTTAATTCTTTCGTTGGTGTGTGTGTGCGTGTGGTGAGAATGTTTAAGATCTACTCTCAGCAATTTTCAAGAACACAACTCTTTATAGCAGCAATGTAAGGTGGAAAAGGCTGTAGGAACTTACAAACTCAGACTGAATTGTCTTTTTCTGCCTAGAGCAGGTCCTTCTTAGTACTGCTCTAGGGTTATAAGATAAAGGAAGAATGCTGTTCTGCCTACCTGACTCTTAGCCAGAATTGACAGCTACCTCTTGACAAGCATTTCCAGATAATGAGGTATTGCTAATATCTTCTACCCTTAATCTCCCCGTCACTCCTCTATTGTCACCTGGAAGGCTCATGTAACAGTAAAGTGAGATGCCTTTGGTAAGCAAACTAGAAGAGTCAGTAAACCATTAGAGCCATACGATGACTGCATATGAGAAAACCAATAAAAATACTAAGTTAAAACTGATTTCTTTCTCATGTAACTATAGTAGTAGGTCCAGGGCTGGCGTGGTGGCTCCATGATTTAGGGCTCAGCTTCCCTCTCTACCATCCTATGGCTCAGGGTCCCCAGCATGACACTAACATTTGCAGATTCTACCTGGTGGTCCAAGAGGGCTGCAGTCATCACGTCTGCACTGAGAATATCAGGGAAACAACACCCAAGGGAGTGATAAGGACGTGCTACCCCTTTAAGACATTTCCTGGAAGCAGCACATCCAGCTTCCACTTATATCCCATGGGCCAGAATTTAGTTTTATGGCCAACATAGCTACAATAGAGGCTGGAAATGCAGTCTTTCTACAAGCGCCCATGTACTCTGCTGAAATTTGGGGCTCTATTTCGATAGAATACTAAATATTGGGGAATAATCAGCAGCCCCATCCTAAAGATTCTCTTTCCCCTTTTTTAAGGAATAATTTTATAGTGCTTACAAAGAAACAAGCACAGTTCTATGTTTTTTCAGGTCTAGTAAGTCATCTAATCCTCACAGTAGCACTATAAGTAAGCTGAATCCTAGACCAGTCATGGAGAAAGCCAAAAAAGCAACTCGATTAACCCCCACAGAACTCTCCAAACGTTCAGGACCAAATACAGGAGAATCATTTAAAGGCTTTTCTACTAAACAAGCAGATCTCCAGATCCCCACCCCTGGCCTGCCATAGCTCCACCAATTGGTCACCCTTCACCTCAGCAAGAGATCAGTAGTTTATACTCTGGAGAGGGTAAACAGAGTGTCTGAATTAGGAGAAACCAGGCACTGTGAAGGGACAGTGCTGAAATAGAGGAAATAACTGACTGTCAGCATAATGAATGTTGAGATCTTTAGCCCTCTCTCCCTTTCTGCCACCACCCTAGTCCCAGCCAAACTCATCTCTCACTCTAACAGCTTCCTAACAGACCTTCCTGCTTCTGCTCTTGCCTGCCCACAAGTCTTACCTCCAAGGCAGCTAGAGTATCTTTCTTAAACTTTAATTATGTTTACTTCATTCCTCTGCTTAAGATTTTTCAATGCTTCAGAAAAAAAAATCTAAATGCCTTTTTGTGGTCTTCAAAACTCTGCATGACCTGCACCTGCCTCCTTCTTCATCCTAATCTGGAAGCACTTTCTCCCTGATCACTACGTTTCAGACACACTGGTCTCTCATTCCTTGAACATGTCCAAGTTTGTTCCCATATAAGGGCCTTTGCAACTGCTATTTTCTTTCCAGAATCTTTTTTTTTTTTGCAGGATTGCTTCTTCATCGTCAATTCTGGGTTCAAATGTCAGCGCCTCCAAAAAAAAAAAAAAAAAATCCTTTCCTTATCATCCTGTTCAAACTATCTATCTCCACCCATCACTGTTTCTTTTATAGCACTTATCACCCTCTGAAGTCATTGTATATATTTACTTGTCTATTGTCTGTTCCTCTGTAAGATTTAAGACGTACATTTTCTCTGCCTCATTTTCCCTAATAGTCTCAACACCTACATACTAAGTCATATTAGTTCAATGTGAGAAAAAGAAAAAGCAGCAGCTGGCATTGGGAACTGAACTGACACCTTTAAGGCTTCCGTGTAGTTAGGAACTAGCCATGGTGTGTGTCGCTGTAAAACAGAACAATCTGACAGAGCACCACCATGAGACAAAATCACTCTGATCTTGTCGGAGACAACAGACAAGTCACTTCACAACCTTGTTTAAACACAGATAAAAACAAGGTCACTTCCTCCTCTTCCAGCTAGTACAACTGTTGCTTCTTGACCAATTACAGATTTAACCTTGAAATTTTCCTCCCTTCTTTTACACAAGCTGTATTATAAAACCCAATCTTAAAATTACCCCCACATCCTGACAGCACCCCAAACAGAAAGAATCTCCATTTCCCACAAATCACCTCCCCACAAATCACCTAATACAATCCCAAATCCTATGTCATTCCTAACACTCTGTTATTGAAATGTCCCATGGTACGCTAAGGTGTGTGTTCTCCCTCGTTGCAAAAAAGTAATAAACTCAACTTACTGGCGGCCTTTTGGCTGGAGACTATTGACTAATGAATGCCTCTCACAACAGCTCACCATCCATGGGTAGACTACCTATTGTACACTGTAATTTCTCCATCCACCGTATCATCTTCTGAACCTCATTGTACCTGGGTGAAGAATATATTCCTTCAATGAAAGATTATCTTTGTTCTTCCCTAGGGCTGAATAGCAATACTACTGCCATTCCCACTCCATATGTCCTCTCATCTTCTTAAAAGAGGAGGGGAAGAAAATGTAATAATGAAACTCGATTCTTAACAGAAGCTCTCCTTTTGCTAACACCGCCCTCCCCAAAGGTTTAACTCGCGCTGTTCCTTTTATTAGCCGATTTTCCTTCTACTTTTAAAGTGTTGTTTATGTTCGTCCTTCAGTCTCACATCTCCCCCTCATTCTCAGTTCTTTGATCAAACTCATTTTACTGTTCAGGGATGTTCCTGAGCGTTCCTCGCTGTTTTTTCCCCCTCACCCCTATCATGGGAGATAAATATACCTTTTGCATAATCTCTCAGCCTTGCCCTCTCTCCCGCAGCTTCCAACATTATCCTAAGTACAATTCTCCCCTTGCCTAAGCCCTGAGGCCGCAAAGTTTGCCTTTTGTTCCAACTCAATCCTCCTCCTATAAACATCCCCAACCCAACCAGTCACACACATCCAATTAGCCCTGTGTCGATATTTCATACGCAATCCCCAGCTATATTCAAGTCCCCGCCCCATCTCATCCCCCAGTTTCATCCAGTCCGCGATCCCGAACGCCCCTCAGCCAATCCGCGCTCGGAATCCGGACCCTAGCGTCAGTCCCGCCCAGGCTCCGCCCCCAAGTCCGATTCCGGCCCCACTAGGCCGGTGAGCCCAGCACTCCAGCCGCCGAGGCAGGGTTGTCGCGCGAGGGAGGTAAGTGGGCTGTGAGGCAGGGCACTCGGGTGCGGCCCGGCGTGCGGAGTAGTGTGGAGCGAGGCTGGGAAGGATAGAGGTCGGCCGGGCTGCGCTGCGCTTGCGGGAGCAGCGCTTCTGGAGGGGCTGGGAGGAAGAGCCGGAGCTGGATTCCCCTCGGGACTGGGACTCGCCCTCCTGAGCTGACGATCCCGACTCTGGCGGACCGCGGGGCTGGCTGCAGAGGGTCCACGCTGGAATTAACAGTTTCCTCTGGAAAGGGAATGACACAGAGGTGATTGGATTCGAGGGTGGTACTCCTGGGCCCCGGTCATCGATTGCCCCTTTTGCTCTTGATTTTGCAATTTGGGTATTTTGAAATCAGTGTGGGAAGGGCAACACCGACTCCAGTTCACCCATAACCGGGATTTTTAATAAAAAATAAAGCAAAGGCTGTTAACCTACCGTGTAAATGAACCATAGTGAATGTAAAGTTTTCAGTTAAAAGAGTAAAGCAGTCTAGTCTGTTGCTTTTGGAGTCCGAGCAGCTTTCGGAGTATGAGCCCCGCACCCAGTACGGATGTCATTCCTCCTCCACCCCCGACACGTGGGCTCCAGCGATAATCCCGGAGGCAAGAATTGGGGTTGCCTGCTCACGTGCACACCGGGCACCAACGGTGCAGATCAACCACTAGAAAGTTTTACCTGACCTTGTGCTAAAACTCAGTTCCTGCCAACTCATACCAGTCAGCCATACTTCTCTTTACTGCGGAGAAAATTATAATTACACGAATCCCATTTTTCCAGAACAGCTTTTCAGCAATTTCAGGATCTTGTCTCCTTAAGTATCGTGCCGCCTAAATATAGCTAATGTTTCCACTCTTGCTCCAATGGTGTGGCTTATTGTTCCCATTGTACTAAACCAGCCAGTACCTTGTTCACCTTCTAGATGCCCTCTACTGCTGTAATCACTGAACCTTATAAACATATGTTCCAGAGGTGAATGAACAGATAGAGCGTGAAGTACAAATCATCTTTCCTTTGGTCAGACTCTTAGCACTAACCTTTTTTGCAGTCACTTCACATTAAATCTTCCTTGAGCCTGCAGTTTCCCTGAATGTTCTGGACTTTGTAAAATTAACTAAATATCGTTCTACATCTCATCCTCATATGCGGAGTGGTTTATAAGTTGGTCATTTAGGTTTAAGTCCAGAGCTTCAAACTTTTTACAATTCATTTTGATTGCCTTGCTTACATTTCAGCTCTGGATTCTGTCCCCAACAATTCACCAGCCATCTCAGCTTCAGATCACATCCCCACATCTGTCACACGTACCTTCTATATCTTCGTTTTAAACAGTCTACTATGATAATAAATGGACAGTTTAATTTTCTATTGATCATGCGTACTGTAATATGGTGTTTACCTTATATGTAAATGGCCGTAATCAGGCTTACTAGATCACCCTGATTCACACTTGCCTGGTTTTCTTCACAGAACATTGTTTTAAAAGAGAAACTAGAAAAATATAGTGAACATGTTGTTTAGAATTAAAAACCGTATACCTTTGGATTTTCTCCAAGTTTTCAGTGACATCCAACTTTTCATATTTATTCAGCTTATCGGTGAACATACCTATGGAATGTTAATTGCATTTAAAAAGTGCTGCTTAAAAATGTGTTTATTTTAATGATATATTTTTTAAAGTTTTGCTTTTGAGATCACCCTTCTTGCCTCTGCTGTTTTTCAAGTGCCTTTATCTCAAAATAATCCTTATACTTAGCAGCATATTTTTGGGGTGCCATATTCTGCCATCCTTCACCTATAAAATATAGTAAAATGCTGGATAATGTTGGGGGCCCATTTTAGATTAATAACCATGAGTTTGTGGTGAAACCAAGTCTGTCCAGTGTGACTTTCTCCAGCAGTCCACAGCGTCATGGGCCGCAGAAAAAACAGACACTGGTAGTTGAGTTCATCCAGGGCTAGGGTTTTATAGACAGGTGAAAAGACAGACAAGGGGGTAGGCCATTGTCAAGAACATTATTGAAATGATGGAACTGGCATCTAAATTGGAAAATAAAGGAAGGTGAGGACTGACTGGAGGAAGGGGAGGCGGCCTCCTAGAGATCTTGATGATACTGAAGAATAGTACTTTGGAATAAGTAAGCAAAATGAAAGGATAGGTACCATGTTTCCCCGACAATAAGACCTAGCCGGACAATCAGCTCTAATGCGTCTTGTGCAGCAAAAATTAATGTAAGACCCGGTCTTATGTATATTATATTATGTATATTATATTATTATCACATTATATAAAACTGGGTCTTATAGTAAAATAGGACCCGGTCTTATGTATAGTATACTATGTATATAATTTCATATTATTATTATATTACAGAAAAACGGGTCTTATGCTTCAATTATTTTGGAATTAGACCAGATTGAGGTAATGGCAAGGTACAGGGTATGACTGACTGTAGGACAGAGTGACTGAGGTGGGATGAAGCAGAGCAATGGACATGGAAATGTCAGTTGTTGGATGTGTGGTGTCTAAAGACATTGAAATTACCTGGATGATCACAGTACTTGGAGTTGAAGAGAAAACTGTGCCCAATGACAAAACCCTTCATGAACGACAGGGAGTTATCAGCGGGTCAGGAGAGACCATCAGTGAGGCAGATGAGGGAGGTAATAGCCTGGCAGTGGTAAAAGGGACATCACGAAAGAGGTAGGTGGGGCAGGTAAAAGCAAAAGCTAGCGTTGAGGAATAAAGAAGTGGTGTCTTCAGGAAACTATAAGGTTCGAGTTAAAGCAAAGAGGTACAGGGAACACTCTGAGAACATAAAGATATAATGGGATTTGCTGATGATGGTGCAAGTATTCCAAAAGATACAATGAAAGGTTGGGAAAGAAATGAAGAGCTGGGTCAGTGCCAGGCAGTACATTGTGTTGTGGAGGGAACGTGCTGTCAAAGACTGAGAAGATGTGGGACTTAAGCTTTGGGATTTTCAGAAGAAAATTTTTCAGGTCGATTTAATGTCAATTCCCTTGTGGCTTGAGGGCATGGCTGGGATGAAATCTCCCAAGAGCTGCAGTCTAAACTCACACATGATCAGCCAGTGACTTACAGTGTCTTCTGAGATTACCTTCAAACCAAGGATGCATTTATTCATCTGTTTGGAAGTATGGGTAAACTGAGCCTCAACAAGAGCCTTATTTGTTATCTTATTGTTAAGTTTTAAGAGTTCTTTGTATATTTTGAATACTAGTAGTTCATTCGATACATCTTTTGCAAATGTTTCTCCCAGTGTGGGGCATGTCTTCTCATTCTCTTGAAGCAGTACCTATTTTTTTTATCCTCCTGAGACCACCGTCCTTTAAATTTTGACAAGAATTTCAAATGTATTTAATCATGGTTTTCAACAGACTTTGTAAATTATAAAAATAATGTAAGCACAAACAAAAAATAATAATTTAGGCTATTAAATTTGAAGACAAATTAAAATGGGCTATAACATTTTAGAAGATATTTCTTAGAAGATAGTCTTCTAAGAAATCTGAAGGTAGGTCATTAAAGGTAGTGGTTAAATGTGCAGCTCAAAGAGTCTCATTAATGACCCAGCTTTCTTTTTACTTTATTCACCGACTACCTCATTTTTTTCCCAGGACTGCTCCTCTTGCGTTCCCAAAATGACAGCTGTAGTTCTAGACCTCACACTTCAATTCAACACAGTAAGAATGGAAACGCACTGTTTCTCCCAAGTTTCCTTTGTTCTCTGTGAAAAAAAAAAAAATTCCCCCAGGAGCCAGAAACAGTTCTGGACAGGAAGAAAGTGACCACAACATACATAAACGAAATCCAATTTGTTATTTTATGTGTATCTATTAACGTTAATAAAAGCCAACCCAGATTGAGAGAGGTAGGACTTTTTTTTAGATGCAAGACCATTGAAATCAGGAGAATTCTTTAAGCTCAGGAATTTCGAAGTTTGTTAATACCAAACATACGAAGGTTTTCCTTTTATAAGCAAAACTTTACAGGACTTTTAAGGGAATCTGGGCAAGCAATGGGCCATGACGTGCAGACTCTCCCAGGAAAGGGAAGTGCTATGGTCAGCCTGTTCTCAGGATAAGCTGATAGGGGGCACATTCTGGTGTTTAGTATTTGCTCAGGCTTGGGGCCAGACAGAGTTCAGGGTCATTAGGGAGGAGAGATGCTTGACTAAAATTGATCGAGGTAAAGCAGCCGGTAAGAAAAGAAAAGGGGTAATTTTGAACATTTAGTCAACTTCTCACTTTAGCAAGTGAGACAATTAATACCTCTGCCCATGCCTCCTCCATCCTTCTCTTCACTGATGCCAAAATTCAGCTTCACAATCAAAGAATATTACACTACGAAGGTGGGTTTATTCTTTCATACCGAGAAGGAAAGACTAAAGTCTTTCAATACCACTTTGTAAGGCCTGACTAATTCTGAAAGACTAGAAGATATATCTGCAGGTCATTCTATGGGTAGCTGGCTGTTGGGTATTTGTCCGGCTATAACCAAAGCGTTCATGATCAACCTCGTCTTCACTTGATTTCCTCAGCAGATTTGCTGCTAGAGTAGAGCTGTTCGCTGCCCTGACCATAACCTCCTATATACCTACATGCAGGATTTTCAGTATATTCTTATAGACTGATAAGAATAGTGGCTGTACACAGACTTTGTCTCTTACTGTTGTTCTCAGCACGTCAAACAGTCTTCTAAATGGCATCACACAAGCTTCTCATCCCAACCTTCACGTTGATAGGCATGGCCACACAGAATATGGGGGCTTACTTCTAGCAAAAGTAAATTTGACCTATTGACCATGTTTGGGAATAGATCTATGAAGGGTTCATTCATCTTTGTAACAACCATTGACTGAGGAACTCAAAATTAAGGTATAAGAACTAGACAGGAATTTTTACTCAAGTTAGCTTGGGTCTTTTGCATCGGTGGAATTCTCCATTCCTACCCAAGTTGTCATCTGCTGCCCCTGTTCCTCTTTTACCACTTTTCCCCAGATGTACACCATTGTAATTCCTTCTTTTTCTGGTATTCCCCTAAATAGGACAGTCCATTGTCTGGTGATGGTGTGTGTTTTAGTCAACCTAGTCATCTTTTGTGGCCTCCTTTTTTACTCTGAAACTGTTCTTTATCTCCAATTCTCTGATGATTAGTGAGGTTGAGCATCTTTTTATATGTCTGTTGGCCCTCTGTCCTCTTG
Source organism: Rhinolophus sinicus (assembly GCF_036562045.2). Classification (NCBI taxonomy): domain Eukaryota; kingdom Metazoa; phylum Chordata; class Mammalia; order Chiroptera; family Rhinolophidae; genus Rhinolophus; species Rhinolophus sinicus. The sequence continues at coordinate 51,766,764 of NC_133756.1, read as the reverse complement.
GGAAAAATGTCTATTGAGGTCCTCTGCCCATTTTTAAATTGAATTCTCTCTGTCTCGCTCTCTGTCTCTGTCTCTCTCTCTCTCTGGTGTGTGTGTGTGTGTGTGTGTGTGTGTGTGTGTGTGTGTGTTAAGTTGTAGAGTTCCTTATATATTTTGGATATTAACACCGTATCAGATGTATCATTGGCGAATATCTTCTCCCATTTAGTTGGGTCACTGTGTTTTTATTTTCATTTATCTCAAAGTATCTTTTGATTTCTGCCTTGATCTCATTGCTAGCTCATTCATTGTTTAGTAGTATGTAATTTAGTCTCAACATGTTTGTGGTTTTTTCAGTTTTCTTCTTGTAATTCATTTCTAGATTCACACCATTGTAATCAGAGAAGATGCTTGGTATGAATTCAATCTTCCTAAATTAATTGAGATTTGTTTTGTGGCCTACCATGTGGTCTATCGTGGAAAATGTTCCATGTGCACATGAAAAGAGTATATATTCTACTGCTTTTGGGAGAAATGTTCTAAAAAATATCAATTAAGTTCACCTGCTCTAAAGCATTATTTAAAGCCACTGTTTGTTTCTTCATTTTCAGTCTGCATGTTTTATCCATCTTTATAACCAGTGTTTTGAACTCTGCATCTGGTAAACTGCTTTTCTCCATTTCATTGAGTTCTTTTCCTGGGTGGGATTGACCCTCAGGCTGAATTGCTGTGAAGGCTGGCTGTGACTGCGGGGGACTAGCTGTTGTGCAGGAGCTGATTTCACAGACGTGGAGTCTCCTCAGTGGGACTCTCATGCCTGCTAAGTCAAAACTTCATGTGTATCTTTTTGTGCCCTGGTGTGGCCTGAAGCCTGCCACCAGGTTTGTTGGTTCTGGAGCCTCTTAGGAGGGGCTCTGATGCAGGCCAAGGTCAACTTCCATTTGTTCCCAGCTTGGGACCACCTACTGGGAGCTACAAAATGATCTGCAGTTTATTGCCACTTGTGCTGCACTTGGAGATTTTTGGGAGAGTCTATGCTCTGAACCAAGGCCAGCTACCACTAGAACCTTATGAACCTTGGGACCCTTTGGTGGACACTACAATGTGAGCTGAGGCCAGCTGCCACTTGTGTTTGGCTTGTGGCTACTTTGTTGAGGCTACATTCCAAGCCGTCACTTGCCACAGCTTAGGCCAGGCTTGGGACTACCTGATGGGTGTTACAGTGCAAGTTATACTAGTAGCAGCTTGTGCCAAACTCGGGGCTGTTTAGCAAGAGGTACAGGGCACCCATACTAGCTGCTGCTTGTGTGGGGTTTGTGGACCTTTCAGAGAGTTTAGGAAAGTGCATAGTGTGAGCCAAGACAGGCCACTCGTGTGGAAAAGCTGCTGGAAACAATCGGTCCAGGTACAAACTGGTGGGGCAATGCATCATCAGGGTAGTATGAACTATTCTAACCAGGTTAGAGGAGAGCTCAGAGTTGGTGCCCACCTGTGCCTGCTGGGAGCATCAGGGGAGGGCTCATCAAAAGAGCCAATGGCTCCTGCCCCTGCTTCCCATCTCCAGAGAGAGCCACCCTGACCTCTGCCCTTCCAGCCCTAACCCTGAACCGAGTCAATTCAGCTCCTCCCTGTATATATGTCCCTGCAGCTTTCCAAGCTGCTATCCCGGCAAGGTTAGAGCAAGTGAGTTTGTGAGCAAGCGCGTCCTTATGTGGACCCCTCAAAAGGAATACCCGGTCCTCCAGCAGCCCTCCTCTCACTCACCTGCAATACCTCCTAGTTTTCAAAGAGAGATGTTGTGGGAACTCTTCTTCCAGGCCCCTTGCAATGGGGAGCCTAGGATGGGGTTTGGACCCCCCTCTCCTCAGGATGGAACCTCAGCAGCCAAGATATTCATCCCAATTGTTTATCACCACACTATGGGTGTGGGACCTGTCCGTTCTGCTTCTCTGCCTCTCCTATCAGTCCCATCATGGCGTCTTCTTTATGTCTTTAGTTACAAGATTTTTGTCAGGCTATTCTTCAGATGGTTTTCAGTGATGGTGGCTCTGTAAATCAGTTGTAAGTGTGATGTGGGAGGAGGCAAGCATAACATTTACATATTTCACCATCTTGACTGCAAGGCAGACTGCTTCTCCTCAGAGGATTACTGTTGGAACTTCCCTTCTAACGGAATCTTTCCTTTGGGTTTCTCCACCTTTCCCTCACAGAGCATCATACAGGAAAAGAAAGAAGATTTCTTGCTGCAGAATGAAGAAGCATCTAGTAAATATTGCGATGCTCAGCTTACGAAGCTTCTTGAGCCCTTGAGGAATGATATTTCTAGAGGGACTTTCTCTGTGCCTGGAGGATACAAACTCTACTTAGAAGAAAGGCACAAGGTTGAACAATCCTATAAGCTGGTGCCCAGGAAAGGAGTTAAGGTGAGAAATACAAAGGGGAAGGAAGAACATCACATTAGGGTCAGAGGGTCTTTGTTGATTCTTTTGAAAATCTGAGCCCACAGCACTATTTGTGGAGAGAAATCAGAGAATGACAATACGTTTACATTTTTAACTTTTATATCCACAGTTAGATACTCTTAAATAAACTAGAAATATTTCTTCCCAGATATAAGATTCATTATCAGAAATCTAGATGAAGAGGATATTCCTTTCACTAAGCAATGCAACAGCTTTCATGCTACGTATAGGGGATATATAATTAAAGAAACAACAATCTCAAAAAGCTTATGATCTTACAAAAACAAAACATAGAAATAGACAATTAGATATGGTAGAGTAATGATTATCATACAAGTACATGACGTTGACGATGATGATGATGGTGGTGGTGGCTAACCTATATAGAGCACTCACTTCCTATTCTAGATATCATTTTAGGTTCTGTGTTTGGATTATTACTTTAATCCTTAGAATCTTATGGATTAGCTACTACTGTCACCCACATTATGCAATTGAGAAATGTGATGCACTGAAAATCTATTAAGTTGCCTAAGAAAATACTGCCAGCAAATGGTAGGGCAGCTCTGTGTACCTGACAGCCATTTAAATGTCCGCAAGAAGTTTAGTAAAGCTTCCTGGAACAGGAGGTAGAAGCTCAAGTAAAAGTATCAATAAATGATATCTGAGTAACAAAAGAGTAGATGAGCATCCAGTCAGAAGAAAAAGAATGTGCAGATATTGCAAACAATGGAAGATTGGTACTTATAGAACTGCACATAAATCTAGTTTTCAATAACTCAGGGTAGAAGGCAGGTGGCTTCTTTAGTATAGGAAGCTGGAGGGGCTAGGAAACAAGTTGCTATAGAGGGTTTTCATGTCTATCTAAGAAGGGTGGTTTTTCATTATGGTCTAGAAGGAAAGGAACCACACAGTGAATCTCCCCAAAAGAATGAAGAATTTACCGGGTCTGATTTGTAGTTTTGTTGAACGATAATTTCCACAGCAATATCTTTGTTGCCTAACAAGTCTGTGCTCCTTCTTGTTTCCTCAGGCAAATGAGGTTCTCCAGAGCATCCTGCAGTCACTGGCTGCTACGGAGGAATCCATCCTGCAGGCAGACAGAGCCCTCACTGCTGCAGAGAAGAGTCTAGCAGGTACAGGGCAGGGCTTGGTCACAGAGTGGAGGAGAGGTTCTTGCAGGGCCCTTTGACAGCTCTGAGAACAAAAACCTCTTGAAACAAGGAGCGTCTGCTCCTTCTGTCCAACAACTCTGCTAAACTGGAAATAACCGAGGGAATTCTACTTGCATATTCAGGCAATATCCATCATATTCTGAAGCATGATTTGTTGGTGTGGCCAGTAGGAATATGCAGAGATTTCTCCCTACCATTTAAAAATCATTTCAGTCTCTGAACTCAGGACGGTACAGCACAACATAACTGTTACTTTCTTTCCTCTGTAAAACCCTTGGGGAACAGCTGAGCGTGCCAAGAATCAGGCCACTGAGGAGGAACTGGAACTGCAAAGAAAGAAACGGAAGGAAGAGCAGGAAAAGATGGAGGCTCAAGAGAAAGCTTGCAAGGAAAACATAGTCCAACTGAGGAAGAAGGTGGAGGAAGAAAGAGAAATCCAACTGAGAGAGCAGGAAAAAATGCTGGAGCACAAGCTGAAAGTAAGTCTGTATGGGCCCTGGTCAGTGAATAAAGGACAGTACCCTGTTTCCTCAAGAAGGGAAGTACAAACATTTTAACTAATGTCATACACCCTAAAGGAAATCCAAAGACATATTGATTCAATGAAATGTCAAATTAATCTGGATCATGTCTAAGCCCTGAATCTGCGAGACTCACACCTTCTGTAGTATTAGAGTTTGCAGGGTACAAATAACATGCCTCAGGCTCCTGGAGTGCTGCTTGTGATAATGATAGGGTGTCATTGTGCCCCCAAGTGAATAGTATCTCAGTCCTACAGTCCTTAGGATGCTTTGTACAACCATCAAGGAGGCCTGATATAGATCCATCTGGTCTGGAAGTATCAGATTGTGCCTGATATGAAATATAGGATGCTAAAAGCTCTAAAATTTGCCACATTTGTTTCCAGATCTGTCTGGCTCATTCTATTCCCAGAAAGTACAGTGCATCCTTTGTCCCAACATAGAGTTTGGTAGCCAATGTTCTACACAGAATTACTAGTTCCCATTATTTGTTACATGTGTGCTCATCCTACTTTGGACGAACCGAGAAATAATTCAAATTAAACCTCCATCCTTCCCAAAGAGCATCCTTAGTGCTGGGACACTTTCCTGGGACAGTTGTCAGGCCTGACCCAGCTCCACTCCTCCCTAGCCTCAATGAGATGGTGCTATGCAATCATAGAAAGATATTAAGCATGGATACTCGCACTATCAGGTCCAAATGTTTGAAAATATTGGACAAACTCATCAAAGAATATGTACGTTAGTAGAGAACTAGAACATGCTTACTTGCAGTTGTTAAATATAAAGTTTTCATAATTGGGGATTTTCTTTTCTACAGATGCAAAAAGAACTACTTGATGAAGGATTTAAGGAGAAATCTGAGGCGATGGAAAAAGAGATAAATCAACTAAAAAAAAAGATTGAAACACTTAAAAACAATAGGCGTACATTTCAAGAGTTCATTCAGTTAGTAGTCACTGCAGCTTTTCTACAATATTTTAAGATGCCTATTAAAATGCCTCCATGGATATAATCTGTTACTGGACAGGATGAGAATTCCTGTTAAGTATATTACAAAAGATTTCTTATGTTTAATAGCATAACACTCTGGCTCATTTTGGAAATATGTGTGTCAGGATAATTTCACCCAAGAAAAGTTTAAAAATAAAAAGTGATTAAAAAGAAATCAATGGAAGTCCTAGCCACAGCAATTAGACAAGAAATAAATAAATAAAAGGTATCCAAATTGGAAAAGAAAAAGTAAAGCTGTCATTATTTGCAGATGATGTGATATTATATAGAGAGAACACTAAAGGTACCACAAAAGAACTTATTAGAAATGATAAATAAATTCAGTAAAGTAGGAAAATTTACAAAATTAATATTCAGAAATCAGTTGCATATTTATACATCAATGGCAACCTATCAAAAAGAGTAAGAAAACAATCCCATTTACAATTGCATAAAAACCAACAACCTAGGAATAAATTTATAAGGAGGTAATATACCTCTACTCAAAAAATCGTACGACATTGAAAAAAAAAAATGATGGAGATACAAATAAATGGAAAAATATACTGTGCTCGTGGATAGGAAGAATAACATCGTTCAAATGTCCATAGTACCCATGCAATCTATAGATTCAATGCAATCCCTATCAAAACACCAATGACATTTTTCACAGAACTAGAGCAAATAATCCTAAAATTTATACAAAAACCACAAAATACCCCAAATATCCACAGCAATCTTTTTTTTTTTAAAGATTTTTTTGTGGGGGGAAGGGAAACAGGACTTTATTGGGGAACAGTGTGTATTTCCGGGACTTTTTATTCGGGAACACTAGTGTGTTTTTCCCAGAACTCATCAGCTCCAAGTCAATTTGTTGTCCTTTCAGTCTTAGTTGTGGAGGGTGCAGCTCAGCTCCAGGTCTAGTAGCCATTGTGAATTGCATGGGGCTCAGCCCACCACCACTTGTGGGAGTTGAAATGGCAAACTTGTGGTTGAGAGCACGCACACCAACCAACTGAGCCATCTGGTCACTCGGGAGCTCAGCAGCAGCTCATTGACTTCATTCTAGTTGCAGAGGGTACAGCTTGCTGGCCCATGTAGAAATCGAACTGGCAGCCCCACTTGCCCAGAGCTCATGCTCTAACCAACTCAGCCATCTGTCCACCCCATCCACAACAATCTTGAGAAAGAATGAAGTTAGAGGTATCATGCTACCTGATATCAAAGTATATTGCAAGACTGTAGTAATCAAAACAATATGGTTTTAGCCTAAAAACAGACACATAGATCAATGGAACACAACAGAGGACTCGGAAATAAACCAACAGCTATATGGTCATTTAATCTATGACAAAGGAGGCACAGATACACAATGGGGTAAAACAGTTTATTTGACAAATGTTGCTGGAAAAATTTGACAGATACATACAAAAAAAGTGAAACTGGATCACCTTTTTTAAAAATTTTATTTATTAAATTTATTGGGGTGACAATTGTTAGTAAAATTACATAGATTTCAGGTGTACAATTCTGTATTACATCATCTATAAATCCCATTGTGTGTTCATCACCCAGAGTCAGTTCTCCTTCCATCACCATATATTTGATCCCCCTTACCCTCATCTCCCACCCCCTCACCCCCCTTACCCTCTGCTAACAACTAAACTATTGTCTGTGTCTAAGAGTTTCTGTTTCTCATTTGTTTGTCTTGTTCTTTTGTTGTTTTTGGTTTATATACCACATATCAGTGAAATCACATGGTTCTCTGCTTTTTCTGTCTGACTTATTTCACTCAGCTTGCACTTTGGCTCCATGTTTCTCTGGCTGTATCTGTGGGAATTCTCTGAATCCAAGTTGAAGACAGCCTTACAAAAAGCACTTGCTGCTGCTAGGTGCTCCGGCGCCCCACCAACTCCAGCCCAATTTAAGTACTTTCCTAAACCACATTTATAATGTAGATTAAATCCAAAACCCAGGAGAGGGAAAGGTTTTATTTTTAAATTCTAAGGTAGTCTGTCCTGCGGGAGACCCTGCTCGCTGTGCCATTTGTCGTGCGCGGCGACCTGCGGGGTCTCTGCTCCCGCTCCCCACACAAGAACATAGGATACGGTGAGGCCAACAAGGAACACCCACGGAGCCATAGGTAGGGGAGCCATACCACCACGGTCTCACTGGAGGCTGGGCCCACCGGATGCTGACTTGCCGTCTGCTTTTCCGCCAACCAACCGACCGACGACTCTTCTCCACTCTCTCAACTCTGTTCCTCTCTATTGGCTCTGCTCGGCTCTGCTCGGCTCCTCGGCAATCCTCGGCAGTCCGCCGTAGTTGCAGCAGTTATTAGTAGTTAGCCAGCGGCCAATTGGCTAACCTGCCACAGCCGACGGCCAATCAGCCACAGCCGACAGCCATTCACCACCCGAGCCAGTACCCCTTCACATGAGACCGAGAGCCTGTAAACTACTCTCCGGGGCTCTGTCCCCACATAGTCCAAACTCAATTTTTCTTCTGCTGTAGACAGATATTTATTAGTCTATCCTTTTCTGGAAGTCCTTAACATTCTCTAATTTATTCTAAGTTTCTGATTAGAAAAATCTACCTATGTCAGTCCAAAGACTGCATCCTCTAATCTTCTTTTGGCCATAAAGAGTCAAAGATACTGACACCAAGATTGGCACATGCCCTCAGGGCGGTCACAGCTTCAGATTCTAATTACTACCATGATTTCCTTCAAATTTTTTATGTTTGATTCCTGGGAACTTATGATACTGTGAACTTAGCTATACATTTCAAAATGTTAGTAATATTTCTTTTGGAAATTGTATGTGTAGGTGTTTTCTAGGAGGAAGGTTTTTTTCTCCATACCTAGCCTGTCATAATTGAAAATCTGGTTATCAAATGCATGTGCACAGAATAATTTGAAAAAAAGGAATGAAAATGAGGAAGATGCTTTCTCTGTTATACTATTGTACAGAAAATAAACAATTGTATTTTTTTTTTAATTTATTGGGGTGACAATTGTTAGTAAAATTATGTAGATTTCAGGTGTACAATTCTGTATTACATCATCTATAAATCCTACTGTGTGTTCACCACCCAGAGTCAGTTCTCCTTCCATCACCATATATTTGATCCCCCTTACCCTCATCTCCCACCCCCCACCCCCCTTACCCTCTGGTAATTACTAAACTATTGTCTGTTTCTAAGAGTTTCTGTTTCTCATTTGTTTTTCTTGTTCTTTTGTTATTTTTGGTTTATATACCACATATCAGTGAAATCACATGGTTCTCTGCTTTTTCTGTCTGACTTATTTCGCTCAGCATTACTCTCTCAAGATCCATCCATGTTGTCACAAATGTTCCTATATCATCTTTTCTTACCGCCAAATAGTATTCCATTGTGTATATATACCACAACTTCTTTATCCGTTCATCTATCGAAGGACATTTTGGTTGTTTCCATGTGTTGGCCACTGTAAACAAAGCTGCAATGAACATTGGAGCACACGTGTCTTTATCTCTAAATGTTTTCAGATTTTTTTGGGTAGATACCCAGGAGAGGGATTGCTGGGTCATACGGCAATTCTATTCGTAATTTTTTGAGGAACCTCCATACTGCCTTCCATAACAGCTGCACCAGTCTGCATTCCCACCAACAGTGTATGAAGGTTCCTTTTTCTCCACAGCCTCTCCAACACTTGTTACTATTTGTCTTGTTGATGATAGCCATTCTGACTGGGGTGAGGTGATATCTCATTGTGGTTTTGATTTGCATTTCACTCATGATTAGTGATGTTGAGCATTTTTTCATATGTCTATTTGCCATTTGTATGTCCTCTTTGGAGAAATGTCTCTCCAGGTCCTCTGCCCATTTTTCAATTGGGTTGTTTGTTCTTTTGTTGTTGAGTTGCATGAGTTCCTTGTATATTCTGGATATTAGCCCCTTATCGGAGGCACTGTTTGCAAAAATCTTCTCCCATTCAGTTGGTGGCCTCTTTATTTTGTCAATGGTTTCTTTTGCTGTGCAGAAGCTTTTAAGTTTCATGTAGTTCCATTCTTTGATTTTAGCTTTTACTTCCATTGCTTTTGAGTCAAATTCATAAAATGCTCTTTGAACCCAAGGTCCATAAGTTTAGTACCTATGTTTTCTTCTATGCAGTTTATTGTGTCAGGTCTTATGCTTAAGTCTTTGATCCATTTTGAATTATCTTTGGTACATGGTGACAAATAGCAGTCCAGTTTCATTCTTTTGCACGTGGCTATCCAATTCTCCCAGCACCAGTTATTGAAGAGGCTGTCTTCCCTCCATTGTATGTTTTTAGCTTCTTTGTCAAAAATTATCTGTCCATATTTATGTGGTTTTATTTCTGCGTTCTCAATTCTATTCCATTGGTCTATGTGTCTGTTTTTCTGCCAATACCATGCTGTTTTGATTATTGTAGCCCTGTAGTACAAGCCAAAGTCAGGAAGTGTGATACCTCCATTATTGTTCTTTTTTCTTAAGATTGCTTTGGCTATTCGGGGTCTTTGTGGTTCGAAACAAATCTGATGATTTTTTGTTCTATTTCTTTAAAATATGCCATTGGGATTTTGATGGGGATTGCATTGAATCTGTATATTGCTTTGGGTAATATGGCCATTTTAACTATGTTGATTCTTCCAATCCATAAGCACGGAATGTCTTTCCATTTCTTTGTGTCTTCTTCAATTTCTTTCAAAAATGTTTTATAATTTTCAGCATATAGGTCTTTCACGTCCTTAGTTAAATTTATTCCTAGGTATCTACCCAAAAAATCTGAAAACATTTATAGATGAAGACACGTGTGCTCCAGTGTTCATTGCAGCTTTGTTTACGGTGGCCAAGACATGGAAACAACCAAAATGTCCTTCGCTAGATGAATGGATAAAGAAGTTGTGGTATATATACACAATGGAATACTATTTGGCGGTAAGAAAAGATGATATAGGAACATTTGTGACAACATGGATGGATCTTGAGAGAGTAATGCTGAGCAAAATAAGTCAGACAGAAAAAGCAGAGAACCATGTGATTTCACTGATATGTGGTATATAAACCAAAAACAACAAAAGAACAAGACAAACAAATGAGAAATAGAAACTCATAGACACAGACAATAGTTTAGTGGTTACCAGAGGGTAAGGGGGGTGGGGGGTGAGGGTGGGAGATGAGGGTAAGGGGGATCAAATATATGGTGATGGAAGGAGAACTGACTCTGGGTGGTGAACACACAATGGGATTTATAGATGATGTAATACAGAATTATACACCTGAAATCTATGTAATTTTACTAACAATTGTCACCCCAATAAATTTAATAAAATATATATAAAAAAATTTGCAATTTCTTAATGACACATGAGTATGATGTTGACCATCTCTTCATATGCTTATTTGCTGTCCGTATATTTTCTTTAGGAAGGTGCCTATTTAGATATTTGCTAAGTATTGAATTGGATTATTTGTTATCTTATTTTTAAGTTTTAAGAGTTCTTTGTATATTTTGAATACAAGTAGTTCATTAGATACATCTTTTGCAAAAGTTTCTCCCAGTCTGGGGCATGTCTTCTCATTCTCTTGAAGCAGTACCTATTTTTTTTTATCGTCCTGAGACCACCATCCTTTAAATTTTTACAAGAATTTCAAATGTATTTAATCATGGTTTTCAACAGACTTTGTAAATTATAAAAAATAATGTAAGCACAAACAAAAAATAATAATTTAGGGTATTAAATTTAAAGACAACATAAAATGGTCTATAACAGAACGTTTTAGAAGATATTTCTTAGAAGATAGTCTTCTAAGAAATCTGAAGGTAGGTCATTAAAAGTAATGGTTAAATGTGCAGCTCAAAGAGCCTCATAATTGACCCAGCTTTCTTTTTACTTTATTCACCGACTACCTCATTTTTGTTTTCTGAGGCCAGCCTTACAAAAGCACTTGCTGCTGCTAGGTGCTCCGGCGCCCCACCAACTCCAGCCCAATTTAAGTACTTTCCTAAACCACATTTATAATGTAGATTAAATCCAAAACCCAGGAGAGGGAAAGGTTTTATTTTTAAATTCTAAGGTAGTCTGTCCTGCGGGAGACCCTGCTCGCTGTGCCATTTGTCGTGCGCGGCGACCTGCGGGGTCTCTGCTCCCGCTCCCCACACAAGAACATAGGATACGGTGAGGCCAACAAGGAACACCCACGGAGCCATAGGTAGGGGAGCCATACCACCACGGTCTCACTGGAGGCTGGGCCCACCGGATGCCGACTTGCCGTCCGCTTTTCTGCCAACCAACCGACCGACGACTCTTCTCCACTCTCTCAACTCTGTTCCTCTCTATTGGCTCTGCTCGGCTCTGCTCGGCTCCTCGGCAATCCTCGGCAGTCCGCCGTAGTTGCAGCAGTTATTAGTAGTTAGCCAGCGGCCAATTGGCTAACCTGCCACAGCCGACGGCCAATCAGCCACAGCCGACAGCCATTCACCACCCGAGCCAGTACCCCTTCACATGAGACCGAGAGCCTGTAAACTACTCTCCGGGGCTCTGTCCCCACATAGTCCAAACTCAATTTTTCTTCTGCTGTAGACAGATATTTATTAGTCTATCCTTTTCTGGAAGTCCTTAACATTCTCTAATTTATTCTAAGTTTCTGATTAGAAAAATCTACCTATGTCAGTCCAAAGACTGCATCCTCTAATCTTCTTTTGGCCATAAAGAGTCAAAGATACTGACACCAAGATTGGCACATGCCCTCAGGGCGGTCACAGCTTCAGATTCTACTTACTACCATGATTTCCTTCAAGTTTTTTATGTTTGATTCCTGGGAACTTATGATACTGTGAACTTAGCTATACATTTCAAAATGTTAGTAATATTTCTTTTGGAAATTGTATGTGTAGGTGTTTTCTAGGAGGAAGGTTTTTTTCTCCATACCTAGCCTGTCATAACTGAAAATCTGGTTATCAAATGCATGTGCACAGAATAATGTGAAAAAAAGGAATGAAAATGAGGAAGATGCTTTCTCTGTTATACTATTGTACAGAAAATAAACAATTGTATTTTTTTTTTAATTTATTGGGGTGACAATTGTTAGTAAAATTATGTAGATTTCAGGTGTACAATTCTGTATTACATCATCTATAAATCCTACTGTGTGTTCACCACCCAGAGTCAGTTCTCCTTCCATCACCATATATTTGATCCCCCTTACCCTCATCTCCCACCCCCCACCCCCCTTACCCTCTGGTAATTACTAAACTATTGTCTGTTTCTAAGAGTTTCTGTTTCTCATTTGTTTTTCTTGTTCTTTTGTTATTTTTGGTTTATATACCACATATCAGTGAAATCACATGGTTCTCTGCTTTTTCTGTCTGACTTATTTCGCTCAGCATTACTCTCTCAAGATCCATTCATGTTGTCACAAATGTTCCTATATCATCTTTTCTTACCGCCAAATAGTATTCCATTGTGTATATATACCACAACTTCTTTATCCGTTCATCTATCGAAGGACATTTTGGTTGTTTCCATGTGTTGGCCACTGTAAACAAAGCTGCAATGAACATTGGAGCACACGTGTCTTTATCTCTAAATGTTTTCAGATTTTTTTGGGTAGATACCCAGGAGAGGGATTGCTGGGTCATATGGCAATTCTATTCGTAATTTTTTGAGGAACCTCCATACTGCCTTCCATAACAGCTGCACCAGTCTGCATTCCCACCAACAGTGTATGAGGGTTCCTTTTTCTCCACAGCCTCTCCAACACTTGTTACTATTTGTCTTGTTGATGATAGCCATTCTGACTGGGGTGAGGTGATATCTCATTGTGGTTTTGATTTGCATTTCTCTGATGATTAGTGATGTTGAGCATTTTTTCATATGTCTATTTGCCATTTGTATGTCCTCTTTGGAGAAATGTCTCTCCAGGTCCTCTGCCCATTTTTCAATTGGGTTGTTTGTTTTTTGTTGTTGAGTTGCATGAGTTCCTTGTATATTCTGGATATTAGCCCCTTATCGGAGGCACTGTTTGCAAAAATCTTCTCCCATTCAGTTGGTGGCCTCTTTATTTTGTCAATGGTTTCTTTTGCTGTGCAGAAGCTTTTAAGTTTCATGTAGTTCCATTCTTTGATTTTAGCTTTTACTTCCATTGCTTTTGGAGTCAAATTCATAAAATGCTCTTTGAACCCAAGGTCCATAAGTTTAGTACCTATGTTTTCTTCTATGCAGTTTATTGTGTCAGGTCTTATGCTTAAGTCTTTGATCCATTTTGAATTATCTTTGGTACATGGTGACAAATAGCAGTCCAGTTTCATTCTTTTGCACGTGGCTATCCAATTCTCCCAGCACCAGTTATTGAAGAGGCTGTCTTCCCTCCATTGTATGTTTTTAGCTTCTTTGTCAAAAATTATCTGTCCATATTTATGTGGTTTTATTTCTGCGTTCTCAATTCTATTCCATTGGTCTATGTGTCTGTTTTTCTGCCAATACCATGCTGTTTTGATTATTGTAGCCCTGTAGTACAAGCCAAAGTCAGGAAGTGTGATACCTCCATTATTGTTCTTTTTTCTTAAGATTGCTTTGGCTATTTGGGGTCTTTTGTGGTTCGAAACAAATCTGATGATTTTTTGTTCTATTTCTTTAAAATATGCCATTGGGATTTTGATGGGGATTGCATTGAATCTGTATATTGCTTTGGGTAATATGGCCATTTTAACTATGTTGATTCTTCCAATCCATAAGCACGGAATGTCTTTCCATTTCTTTGTGTCTTCTTCAATTTCTTTCAAAAATGTTTTATAATTTTCAGCATATAGGTCTTTCACGTCCTTAGTTAAATTTATTCCTAGGTATCTACCCAAAAAATCTGAAAACATTTATAGATGAAGATACGTGTGCTCCAGTGTTCATTGCAGCTTTGTTTACGGTGGCCAAGACATGGAAACAACCAAAATGTCCTTCGCTAGATGAATGGATAAAGAAGTTGTGGTATATATACACAATGGAATACTATTTGGCGGTAAGAAAAGATGATATAGGAACATTTGTGACAACATGGATGGATCTTGAGAGAGTAATGCTGAGCAAAATAAGTCAGACAGAAAAAGCAGAGAACCATGTGATTTCACTGATATGTGGTATATAAACCAAAAACAACAAAAGAACAAGACAAACAAATGAGAAATAGAAACTCATAGACACAGACAATAGTTTAGTGGTTACCAGAGGGTAAGGGGGGTGAAGGGTGGGAGATGAGGGTAAGGGGGATCAAATATATGGTGATGGAAGGAAAACTGACTCTGGGTGGTGAACACACAATGGGATTTATAGATGATGTAATACAGAATTGTACACCTGAAATCTATGTAATTTTACTAACAATTGTCACCCCAATAAATTTAATAAAATATATATAAAAAATTTGCAATTTCTTAATGACACATGAGTATGATGTTGACCATCTCTTCATATGCTTATTTGCTGTCCGTATATTTTCTTTAGGAAGGTGCCTATTTAGATATTTGCTAAGTATTGAATTGGATTATTTGTTATCTTATTTTTAAGTTTTAAGAGTTCTTTGTATATTTTGAATACAAGTAGTTCATTAGATACATCTTTTGCAAAAGTTTCTCCCAGTCTGGGGCATGTCTTCTCATTCTCTTGAAGCAGTACCTATTTTTTTTTATCGTCCTGAGACCACCGTCCTTTAAATTTTTACAAGAATTTCAAATGTATTTAATCATGGTTTTCAACAGACTTTGTAAATTATAAAAAATAATGTAAGCACAAACAAAAAATAATAATTTAGGGTATTAAATTTAAAGACAACATAAAATGGTCTATAACAGAACGTTTTAGAAGATATTTCTTAGAAGATAGTCTTCTAAGAAATCTGAAGGTAGGTCATTAAAAGTAATGGTTAAATGTGCAGCTCAAAGAGCCTCATAATTGACCCAGCTTTCTTTTTACTTTATTCACCGACTACCTCATTTTTGTTTTCTGAGGCCAGCTCCTTTCTTGTTCCCAAAATGACAGCTGTAGTTCTAGGCGTCACATATTAATTCAACACACTAAGAATGAAAAGGTACTGTTTTTCCCAAGTTTCCTTTGGTCTCCGTGAAACAAACAAACGAAAATTCCCTCAGGAGCCAGCAACAGTACTGGACAGAAAGAAAGTGGCGACAACACACATACACAAACCAAATGCAATTTGTTATTTTATGTGTATCTATTAATGGTAATAAAAGCCAACTGAGACTGAGAGAAGGTGGGACTTTTTTTAGATAAGAACCCATTATAATCAGGAGAACTCTTTAATCTCAGGAATTTCCAAGTTTGTAGACACCACACATACAAAGGCTTTCTTTTTATAAGCAAAGCTTTTACAGGACCTTTGAGGAATCTGGGCAAGCAATGGGCCATGACGAGCAGACTCTCACAGGAAAGTGAGGTGCTGTGGTCAGCCTGTTCTCAGGAGAGCTGATAGGGGGCACATTCTGGGGTTTAGTATTTGCTTGGAGCTGGGGGGCAGACAGAGTTCAGGGTCATTAGGGAGGAGAGAAGCCTGACTAAAATTGGATCAAAGAGAGCAGTGGGTAAGAAAAGAAAATGAATAATTTTGAACATTTGGTCAACTTCTCACTTTAGTGAGGGAGGAAATAAATACCTCTGCACATGCCTCCTCCATCCTTCTCTTCACTGATGCCAAAATTCAGCTTCACAGTGAAAGAATATTACACTACGAAGGTGGGTTTATTCTCTCATACCGAAAAGGAAAGACTAAAGTCTTTCAATAACCACTTTGTAAGGCCTGACTAATTCTGAAAGACTAGAAGATGTATCTGCAGGTCGCTCTCTGGGTAGCTGGGTGTGGGGTATTTGTCCAGCTATAACCAAAGCGTTCATGATCAACCTCGTCTTCAGTTGATTTCCTCAGCAGGTTTGCTGTTTGAATAGAGCTGTTACGGTCCTGACCATACCCTCCCATATACCTACACGCAGGATTTTCAGTATATTCTTGTAGACTGATTACTGTTTAGCAGTGGCTTTACACTGACTTTGTCTCTTATTGCTTTTCTCAGCAAGTCAAACACTCTTCTAAACGGCATCACACAAGCTTCTCATTCCAGCCTTCACGTTGATAGGCATGGGCACAGAATATGGGGGCTTACTTCTAGCAAAAGTAAATGTGACCTGTTGACCATGATTTGGGAGTAGACCTATGAAGGGTTCATTCATCTTTGTAACAACCATTGACAGAGGAACTCAAAATTAAGTTATAAGAATTAGACAGGAATTTTTACTCAAATTAGTTTGGGTCTCTTTCATCAGTTGAATTCTCCATTCCTACCCCATTCGTCATCTGCTGCCCCTGTTCCTCTTTTACCACTTTTCCCCAGATGTACAGCATTCTAATTCCTTCTTTTCCTGGTATTCCCCTAAATAGGACAGTCAATTGTTTGGTGATGGTGTGTGTTTTAGTCAACCTAGTCTTCTTTTGTGGCCTCCTTTTTTACTCTGAATCTGGTGTTTTCCCTATGTCCAATTCCCAATCACTGTTCACTTATTTGTACAGCTGTTTAGGTGATTAGCTGATTACTTCAAACCAGGTTCCTGTCTTACCTTTGTATATTCAACAACTCTTTAATGTATTCTGCTGAACAAAAGGTCATTTTCTCGGTATCATTACTATAGAAAATCTACCCAAATTAGCATACCCTGCTTGCACAATATAAGATTCTATGGTGAACTATTTGACTGAAAGGAGTGGGATTTAGCTCTGTATCTAAATTTTATTCATCAGTGATATACCCTTGCAAATATTATGTCCATTCTAGTAGAAACAGAGTGTACGTACATCACCAGGTACATTACTCTTGCTCTGAAGCCAAGGGATTAAGAGATTATTTATTTTCTATACAATAGTACAACTGAGAAAGCATCTTCCTCATTTTCATTCCTTTTTTTCAAATTATTCTGTCCACATGCATTTGATAATCCGATTTTCAATTATGACAGGCTAGATATGGAGAAAAAACCTTCTTCCTAGAAAACATCTATACCTACAATTGCCAAAAAAAAATATTACTAATATTTTGAAATGTATAGCTAAGTTCACAATATCATAAGGTCCCAGGAATCAAATATAAAAAACTTGAAGAAAACCATGGTGCTAAGTAGAATCTGAAGCTGTAACCGCCCTGAGGGCATGTGTCAATCTTGGTGTCAGTATCTTTGACTCTTTATGGCGAAAAGAAGATCAGAGGATGCAGACTTCGGACTGAGATAGGTAGATTTTTTCTAATTAGAAACTTAGAATAAATTAGAGAATGTTAAGGACTTCCAGGAAAGGATAGACTAATAAATATCTGTCTACAGCAGAAGAAAAATTGAGTTTAGACTACCTTAGAATTTAAAAATAAAACCTTTCCCTCACCTGGGTTTTGGATTTAATCTACATTATAAATGTGGTTTAGGAAACTGCTTAAATTGGGCTGGAGTTGGTGGGGCGCCGGAGCACCTAGCAGCAGCAAGTGCTTTTTGTAAGGCTGTCTTCAACTTGGATTCAGAGGCTTCCCACAGATACAGCCAGAGAAACATGGAGCCAAAGTGCAAACTCAAAAAAGGGTTCAATCCCTCACAAGCAAGGAACATGGAAAGCAACAAACAGCAGAAAGATCCACAAGGAGTCTATACATTGTAGGTTTGAACTCACATTATAAAATGAAATGTTTACACTGTTTAAAAATACAAGAGAGACTAGAAAAAATAGCAAAAAAAAATACGCCATAAAATACTATCAGGCAGATTTTGAAAAAAACAAAAAGTAAAAAAGTTTATCTTGACTGGATAATATAGCTAACCTTGACGTTTAAATCAGAAAATAAGATAATTCTGGAAAAAGCAATTGTGAAGATAGTTATAAATAAATTACGAATATAGTATAGAGAAACAAAGATCTGGTAATATGAAAAGGCATAAAGATTGACTCAGAAGATCTAATTTGCCTTCCAACGAAAAAGAAGCACAGTATTCAAAGAAATAATAATTGGAATTTTCCAGAATTGACAAATGACATGAATATTCAGCTTAAAAAGTTACTGTGAATCCTAAGCAAAACGAATGAAAAGGAATTCATACTTAGATACATCATAGTATAACAAGGACACGGATATGATATCAAAAGCGGCCAAAGACAAATGATACGTTCCTTAAGAAGGAGTGAATCGTACGTCAATGAGTTTTTCAACAATATGAGATCAGAATATCATAGAGTGTTTGGAAAAAATAATTGCCAACCTGGGTTTTATTCCAAATTAAACAATTTTGGAGCTGTCTGGATAAAATAAAGACATTTTCAGACATGCAAAAACAGAGGCAGTTATTTCAAAAAGAAATTCTCAGTAAAGGTGCTTTCAAAAGGCAACATTCAAGATAAAGTAGATGATTCTGGAAGGAAGGATTGGGGTGCACGTAAGTGACCAAGTAGAAAGATAAGACCAAACATATGGGAACATGTAAACATATATAATAGGACTTTAACTGCTTTTTTTTTTTTTTTATTTCCTGAAGTTTTAACAGAGGAAGGCTCTAAAAGTGTAAACCATAGATGGAAATGCCACTATACTTAATCTTCTGAGATCGTGAAACATTTCTGTGAGTCTTCCTTAAGATTCTCAAACTCTATCAAATCTCAACTCTGGTGTACATAAAAAGAGGTGGAGAGACTAATCAGAGGAGATTAGTAGTGGAAAATTCCACTGGAGAGAGTTATTGGTGTGTTGCTATCTCTGTTCCATTTTTCCTCATACCTTCCTCATACCACTATGAGGGATATTGCTTGCCCTCCCCTTCCATAAGTCAAGTATAGTTAGAACTTCATAGATCTTCTTAATAGCTAACATGCACTCCCTGGAGTTTGGGGATACTAAGATTTGTGCCTGAGTCGTGTGTAAAAACATCTAAAAGTCAGAGGCTGGTTGAAGTGGTTTGTGGCAACAGAGGGAAGGGAGAGGATTGGAGCTGGGAGCAGTCTGCCTTTCCAGGTGAGGGAGGTAGAATTAAGTTGGATCCTTAAGCCATATATAAAAATTGACTCAAAATATATTAAAAGTCTAAACATAAGACCAAAAGCTATATAACTGCTAGAAGAAAACATAAAGGAAAGCTTCATGACATTGGATTTGGCAATGATATCTTGATTATGAGACCAAAGCACAGGAAACAAAAGCAAAAGTAGAGAAATGGGAAATCCAAGATGGCAGAGTAAATAAACACTGTGCCTGCTTCCTTCCATGAACACATTAAAATTACAACTAAATTATACAATGATCAACCCGGAGAACCATCTGAATTCTGGCTGAATAGAAGTTTCATAACTAAGGATATAAAGAAGGAGCCATGTCGAGACTGGTAGGAGGAGCAGAGACTCAGAACTGGCTAACCCCTAACCTCCATGTGGTGGTTGAGAAATGGGAGGGATGTCTCAGCCACGGAGTTTACTTCCAGAGGAGCAATGGACCCCAGTCCCACACTGGCCTCCACAGCCCAGACTACTGGTGCTGGGAAGATGAACCCCCACAACATCTGGCTGTGAAAAACAGTGAGGATTCCAACCATGCAGCAGGGATGGGAAACCAAGGCATCCTCTTAAAGGGCCCAAGCACAGACTCTCTCACTCCCAGGCACTCACACTGGGCTCCAGCAGAGGGACTAGACACTCAGGGGGTGTTGGAAACATACGGGAAGCAGACTGAGTTGTGTAGTTTCAGGGCAAAGGCAGGAGGACAGTGGCCATTTTCCCTGTGATGTGTCCTGCTCCTGAGCAGAAGGCAGGCAGGTGCCACTTTTGCTGTATTCATCCCACCCCCTGATTTGGCTGTTTTGCTTACAGCCAAATCTAAATCTGACTGGTCTGGTGAGCTCCAAAGCTCCACCCTACTGGCTCACTGGGAGCCCACCCAACCCAACACCGGAAGTATTTTCTCCAAGAGCAGCCAGCTCAGACTAATTACACTCTTTCTTGGAAAACTATCAGAGCATGACAAACCTCAAGTGTTGGCAGCTGGTCTCAGTGTTCTCTGAGACTTCTGCTGAGTAGCTGCAGGCTCAGTAGTGGCACCGAACCAGAATTTACAATAACCTGGTGACCACAACTCTTCCCATTCTAGAGACTCCCTGAGACCCTGCCTCGCCCAACTTGCATATGGCACAAGGCTTTATCAGTGGCTGAACCATAAGGGAGCTGGCAGGTGACAGTAGGCCTTGGGGTGTCCTGGCATTTTGCAGAGCTACCCCAAGCCTGGTACTGGTGTCAGACATACTTAGTTCACGGTGTGGCCTCTCCCATGTGCCTCCAGGGTTAGCACAGGCAGCAAACAATTACGGATCACTTTGTAGCTCTTACCAGCTAATCCCTGACTAGTCACAGGCAGTGGGTGACCTGGATCTGCACCAGAGCCCCTCACAAGTTGGCCTAGAACCAACATACTTGAAGGTTGCCTTCAGATAACAGCAGAGCACCAATTAATTAGTCCCACAAGCAGCACACATAAAGGGCAGTCTCAACAGGCACCAGAGCCTGCTGGGGCACATCCCACTCACTGAGGTAAGCCTCCTGCACAGCAGCCTGTAAGCTGTGGACATGGCAAAACCCCACAGCCAATCAGCCCAAGGGTCAATCCCACCCACTGACATGCCAACAGCAACCAAGGCTCAACTATAACATGAGGACACACACAACCCACACAAGGAACACTCCTGGAGCACCCATACAGGTGACCAGGGAGACTGTGCCACTGGGCCCCACAGGGCACCTACTATATGAAGCCATCTGGCCAAGACTGAGGGACATAGCACATCAACCTAATTCATAGAAACAAATAGAGAAGCAGCCAAAAGGAGGAAACAAAGAAATACATCCCAAATGAAAGAACAGGAGTAAAGTCCAGAAAAAGAACTAAACCAAATGTAGGAAAGCGACCTACCAGAGACAGAGTTCAAAACAATGGTTAAAGGGATGCCCAGGAACTTAGTGAGAACTTCAACAAAGAGATAACAAGCACACAAAAAAGACATAGAAACCATACAAAAGAACCAGTCAGAAGTGAAGAATATAATAACTGAAATGAAGAATGCACTAGAAGGAATCACCAGCAGACTAAATGAAGCAAAGGATCGAATCAGCGATTTGAAAGACAAGGTAGCAAAAACACCCAATCAGAATAGCAAAAAGAAAAAAGAATCCAAAAAAATTAGGATAGTTTAAGAGACCTCTGAGACAACCTCAAACATAACAACATTCCCATCAAAGGGTATCAGAGTAGAAGAGAAAAGCAAGGGACTAAGAACCTATTTGAAGAAATAATGACTAAAAACTTCCCTAACCTGGCAAAGGAAATAGACATACAGGTCCAGGAAGCTCAGAGAGTACCAAATAAGATGAACTCAAACAGGCCCACACAAATACACATCATAATTAAAATGGCAAAGGTTAAAGACAAAGAGAGAATCCTAAAAGCAACAAGAGAAAGGTAACTAGTAACTTATAAGGGAGCTCCCATAAGATTGTCAGCTGATTTCTCAACAGAAATTTTGCGAGCCAGAAGGGATTGGCACAAAATATTCAACCTCATGAAAAAGTAAGGCCCTACAACCAAGATTACTCTACCCAGTAAAGTTATCATTAGAATTGAAGGACAGAGGAAGAGCTTCCCACATAAGAAAAAGCTAAAGGAGTTCCATTACCAAACCAATATAACAAAGAATGTAGAGGGACTTCTTTAAGATGGAAAAAAAAAAAGATCAAAATTATGAATAATAAAATGGCAATAGCTACATATCTATCAACAAGCTCAGTAGTTGTACTTTCAATGTAAATGGATTAAATGCTTCAATCAAAAGACATAGGAGAGCTGAATAGATCAGAAAACAAGATGCTTACATATGCTTCCTACAAGAGACTCATTTCAGATTGAGAGACATACACAGATGGAAAGTAAAGGGATGAAAAAAATATTTCATGAAAATACAAATGAAAAGAAAACAAATAAGCAAACAAAAAAACGCTGCTGTAGCAATACTTATACCAGACACAATAAACTTGAAAACAAAGGCTCTAACAAGAAGCAAAAAAAGACCCAGTAATCCCACTTCAGAGTGTTTATCTGAAAAAACCCAAATGCTACTTCAAGGGGTCATGTACCTCCATATGTTCATTGCAGCATTGTTTACAATAGACAAGATGTGGAGGTAGCCTGGGCGTCTGTCGATGGAAGAATGGATAAAGAGGAGGTGGTACATATGTACAATGGAATATTGCTCAGCCATGGAAAGGAATGTGTTCTTGCCATGTGTGGGTGGCATGGATGGACATGGAGGGAATTCTGCTGAGTAGAGTATCAGACAGAGAAAGACAGATGCAATGAGATTTTGCTCATATGTGGAATCTAAAGAACAAAATAAACAAACAGAACTAAAACAAACTCATAGATCCAGAGAACATTTTGATGGTTGCCAGACGGGAGGGCGGTTGAGGATGAGTGCAAAAGAGGAAGGGCTTAAGAAGTACAACTTGGTTGTTACAAAGTAGTCATAGGAATGTAGGGTATAGCATAAGGAATATAGTCAATAATATTGTAATAACTATGTATGGTGTCAGATGGGCACTAGATTTCTTGGGGTGATAGGGAGTTTGGGGGGCAGAGTGTAAAAGGTGAAGGGAGTAAGAATTACAAGCTGGTAGTTACAAAATAGTCGTGGGGATACAAAGTAAAACATAGGAAATGTAGTTAACATGGTAATAAGTATGTATAGTACCAGGTGAATACTAGACTAGTCAGGGGGATCGTTTTTTAAATTATACAATTGATTGACAACTATGCTGTACATCTGAAATTAATATAATATTCAATGTTAACTGTAATGGAAAATTTTAAAAGGGGCAGGGGAAACTAAAGAGGAATAAGAGGTTCGAATCTCCAGATATAAAACACGTAACTCATGGGGATGTAACATACAGCATGGGGAACATAGTCAATAATATTGTGATAGCATGATATGGTGTTAGAATGATTGCTGGACTTACCATGGTGATCACTTCTTTAGGTATATAAATGTCGAATAACTATGGTGTACACCTGAAACTAATATAATGTCTGTTAGCTATATTTTAATAAAATCTTAAAAAATAAAATAAATTGAAAAATAGACAAATGAGACTACATCAAACTTTAAAACTCCTGTGCATCAAAGGAAACAATCAACAAAGTAAAAAAGCACTTTTGCAATGAGAGAAAATATTTGAAAATCACATATTTGATAGGGGACAAATATTCAGAATATATAAAGAACTCCTATGATTCAAAACAACAAAAACAAGTAACCGTTTAAAAAAATGGTCAAAGGAGTTGAATAGACATGTATTGAAAGAAGATATACAAATGGCCAACAAGCATATGAAAAGATGACAATATCACTCATCATTAGAGAAATGCAAATCAAAACTACAATGAAATATCGCTTCACACCTATTAGGATGGTTACTATCCAAAAGGAAAAAAAAAAGGAAAGAAGAAAATAACAAATATTGGTGAGGACATGGAGTAATTGGAACTGTAGTGAAATGTAAGTGGTAGTGGAAAATGATGCAGCTGCTATGGAAAACTGTATGGTTGTTCCTCAAAAACTTACAAACGGAGTTACCATGCATCACTGCCTGGCCAGGTGAGAGGGGCCGGCTCCCACCCTGGGCTGCGGTTGCTGGCTGCAAGCGAGCGCTGCTGAGGCGGGCTGGGCTGGCGGGCGGTCAGCGCTCTGCTCCACGCGGGAAGGGGCAGGACGACCGCTGCAGCACCGCCTCGGCAGTACTGGGCGCCGCTAGCGACCGTGGCCGGCGGCCGGGCCCTTGGGCTCCGTTTCCCAGGCCGGACCTAATCGGTGCCTGGGTGGGGAAACGAGCAGCTGGGTTCCCTGGCCCCGGGCCTCCTCCAGCCAGGACGACAGGGGCAGGAGACAGCCTGCACCAGCGCTGGGTCACAGCAAGCCCCAGGCGGCAGTGCCTGTGCAACGGCCTGCGCTGCATCAGCGCATAAGGCACGCGGGTGGGGAGTCCCATCTGTGGGGAGCGCCCGCCCCACGGTACCCGCCTGCTGAGGATGCCCAAAGAAGGACGTGGCAGCACATTCTGTGGAAAAGCCGCCGCCACCAAGGGGAATCCTTGCACGAAAAGCCTTTTCAGCCCCTGACCCCTGTGGGATCTGGGCCATCCTCGCTGTCACTGGAATCAGAGCTCAGTTACCCAAAAATTGTAAAAGCAGGAAAACTCAAGACAAAGAAATCCAACAAGGCTAGTGATTTCAGCGATATGGTGAACTGGCCAACACCACGTGAATTCATGAACACTGGATAGCAGAGTGTCATCAACCAAGGAAGTAAGAAGCCACGAAATAAAAGAGAAAGAGAAGACAAAGTTGAGAAGTAACAGCGAGAGCAAAGAAAGCTGGGAAGCAAAATTAGATGGTCCTGGTGAAAATGTGAGTGAGGACGAGGCTCAGTCCAGCGATCAACAAAGGCGAGCTAATAAGCGCAAGTGAGTGGGTACCACGCCACTTACATGATGTATAAGAAAGACCTGATCGCCAGAACAGCTGCAGATGTCAACCTGAAGCAAACAAATCATCACGTAACAATGGGAGAAATGATGCACGAAGTTGGAGGCGTGAGAGAGAAAAGAGAGATGATCAAGACCAAGTTTCCAGTGTGACAAGCCAGGGTGGTAATATCCGAGGTTCCTTTAGAGGCCAATGAAGAGATGGAGGGAGGTTGAGGAAGAGCACAAAGCAGAAGAAATCCTCTGTGTATGACATTTTTTGTTTTGTTAAATTAGATAAACTTTGGAAAAAGTTATTTTTTCCCGCTACCTCATATAATGCTTTAATTTATTTGCCTGATAATAAAGATGGGTTTATATTTGTTATCCCTTGATAAAACGAAAAATGGAGTTACCATATGGTCCATAAATTCTACTATTGGATGTATGTCCAAAAGAACTAAAAGCAGAATCTCAAACACATATTTGCACACCCGTGTTCACTGCAGCATTATTCAGTCAAGAGGTAGAAGCAAGCCATGTCAACAGATGAACAAATAAAGAGGATGAGGTAAATACATACAATGGAACGTTACTCAGTCTTAAACAAAGGAAATCTTGTCACATGCCACAACATGAATTAACCATGAAGACATTATTTTAAGTGAAATAATCCAGTTACAAACAGACAAATACTTGACGATTCCACTTACATAAAGTATCTACAATAATGAAAATGAAAAAAACAGAAATTCAATAATGGTTGCCAAGAGTTGGGGTAGAAAGATTATGAGGAATTGTTCAGTGGACACAGAGTTTCTGATTTGCAAGAAAAAAAGCTCTAGAGATCTGTTGCACAACCATGTGAATATACTTAACATTTCAGTATATGTAATCTTATACCAAAATAGTTAAGATGGTAAATTTGATGTTACTTTTTTTTAAACTACAATTACACAGAAAGGAAAGAAAAATAATAATGCTATTAGTATACTTAATAAATAAAATTCTAAAAAGGGGTTTTAAATAAGTACAGCACTAATTCATACTCAAAAAATGAAAGCAATTAGCTAAAACTACTATCTATAAGTCAGTTTATATTTGTGGTTTTTTTAACATCAGGTTTATTTCTGAGAAACTAAGAGCTTGTTCTTGCTTTCATTTTCAACTGATATGTGTTTGATAAAAATGCTTTCAAGTTGTCCTTAAGTGACTCAAGATATTCCTTCCTTGTGAGAAAAAGAAGAGCCAGAAACTTAATTTATAAAAGGACTAATCAGGCTGTCATAGTTGGGAAAGATCTGCAGCATGAGAGTGTTTCAGTCTACTTTTGTAAACACAGAGCCATGGAAGAGCCTAACTTGACCTGCCTTTTTTAACGCACTGACACATCATCTGAGGAAATTCCAAATCAACCAACTATCAGGGCTTTGTGGCCCAATGAACTGCTATTAGAAAACCATTAAACGTCTTTAAACTGCATTTACTGATGAATAAAATGCAAATAACACCTACATTGTAAGCATGTGCTGAAGAATAAATTAAATGTAACGAATAACACCTGTCAGGAATGTAGAACCCCAGGGGAGCTTAGATTTCTTACAAGTTTGGTGATTGTGTCACCAGGGACCCAAGCACACATGGTTTAGACCCACACACTACACAGCAGAAAGCAATGGTAAACTGCTGCTGCATTTTCTTTTCCGGTTCTCTTTTTTTTCTCTCTCTGTCTTTTTCATTATACTGAACTGAATAAAATAAAATTGAACACTTTTATGCAAGTATCCAAGAAGAAATTGATCACACACCAACACAAGACATGCTGATAATATCAGTGACTGGCACAGAAAAACAGGAAGTAAAGCAGAATCAAATGGTGTGAAATTTGGACCAGGGGTCAGAAACGAAACAAGAGATCAGCTCATGAATTTCTGTGAAACAACTTGTCCATCACAAACACATGCTTCAGACAACCAAACAGACGACTGTATATATACGTGGACATCACCAGATGGTCAATCTAGAAATCAGATAGACTACGTATGTAATTGGAAGCAGGAGACAGAGAAGCTGTATTC